>NC_073313.1:262061595-262171595 GCF_027595985.1 Sorex araneus
TTAATTGTGGGGGGGATGGTTAACTGTGCTTTGAGTAAGAGAGGCTGCATTGGGCTTCATTTCTATATGATCCAGTTTTTTTTTTCTTTTCCTTTTTGGGTCACACCTGGCGATGCTCAGGGTTTACTCCTGCTCTGCACTCAGGAATCACCCCTGGCAGTGCTCAGTAGACCATATGGGATGCTGGGAACCGAACGCGGGTTGGCCAGGTGCAAGGCAAAGGCCCTACCCACTGTTCAATTGCTCCAGACCCTATATGATCCAGTTCTATGGAGCATTATTCTGATAAAAGGTCAAAACTAAGCTTCTTTGACGTTTTTTTACCCAGGCTAATTTGTACCTGTGATCACAGATTAACCTCTGTTCTGATTATTGTGTATGTCAAACAAGTTTTTTTTATTTTTAATTTTTATTGAATCACCATTGAGATACAGTTACAAAGTTTTTATGTTTGAGTTTCAGTCATACATGGTCTAACACCCATCCCTCCACCAGTGCACAAATGTCCCCAGTATTCACCCCCCATCCCAACCCTCACCCTGCCGCTATGGCAAACAATTTCCCCCATACTTTCTCTCTACTTTGTTTTGCAATATAGATACTTTCACATTTGGTCCTTTATCTACTTTCAGCACACATCTCCCATCTCCAGCGGTCGATCCTTCCAACCATCATTGACTTCGTGATCCCTTCTCTATTCCAGCTATCTTACTCCCCAGATCATGAGGCAGGCTTCCAACTATGGAGCGAACTCTCTGGCCCTTGTCTCTACTATCCTTAGGTGTCAGTCTCATATTATGTTGTTTTATATTCCACAAATGAGTGCAGTCATTCTATGCTTGTCCCTCTCTTTCTTTTTTTTTAGGATTAATCAACAACTTTATTAAAGTAATAACTATAAAATCAAAATCTAGAAATTTGGTTGCGTTTTTATAAATTAACAGTGAACTACATGAAAAATCTTCAAACTAGCAACAAAGAATTATTTCTAGCACAAAAAATGTCAGAATAAATTTCAAGGAGGTGAAAAATGTCTGCATTAAAAAATGGGAGACATTAATCAAAGAATTTTAAGACATATATAAGTAGAAAGACATCTAATTACAATTCTCATAATTTTTTGAAAAAGATGTAGAAATGGCCAATAGGTGCATTACTAGGTTTTTAGCCCCATTAATCAACACAGAATGCAAATACAAACAGTAACACTAGTCTCAAAAAAAGATAAGAAATAAGCATTGGTAAGGATATGTAGTAAAGGTAACATGTATGCCCTCATGGTATGGATATAATTTAGCAAATCACTATGTCCCTCTCTTTCTGATTCATAGAAACTGAGCTTCCAGATGACCCTGCAATATTACTACTGGGAATATATCCTGAGGGTGCAAAAAACCAAAGTAGTAATGACATCTGCACGTGCATATTCATTGCAGCACTGTTCACAATAGCCAGAATCTGAAAACAACCCGTGTGCCCAAAAACAGATGACTGGTTATTAAAGAAACTTTGAAACATCTACACAATGGAATACTATGAAGAGTCAGGAAAGATGATATGAAATTTGCTTATAAGTGGATGGTCATGGAAAGTATCATGCAAACAACTTTTTGAACTTTATGTGTAATGGATTCTCATGTGATTTTTTACTGCTGTGTTACTAGTTTACTTCTTCCAATTACATACAAGTTTCTTGAACTTAGTAATAGTGTCTCATTCGTTATTGTTTTCCCAGATGACTGGGAGTTCTACATGGTATATAAGACAATGATTATTTGTTGAATTACACAGGTTTCAGGATATTTTCATAATAAATAATGCTTTCTAAGAAAGAAGAAAATGATATTTTACAAATTTTTGATAATTTTAAAATATAATCTTAATATTAAAAAGATCACAAACTCATTTTGTTGTAGAGTTTAGTTATTTTAGTTATGGATTACTGAATAGTTAGCAATTATCACTGCAACAAAGTACCATGAATATCATTGTCAAACAGCAATAAATATTTATCACTTACTTATATCCGTAAGTTGCAAATTATGCCAAAACAACAAAAGAGATTGCAGTTATTCTAAGATCATGTTAGAATAGGTCATTTGCAAATTTTTTTCTCAATTGAGTTCTTGCTATACAAAACTTGAGACTATTTCCGAGAGTGGTTGCTTAGCAATAAATTGTGTGAATATTTAGCAATTGTATGTGTATTTATACATATATGAGGATATATACCTTTTATCATCAGAGATATCCCTTTTGTTATCAGAAACAAAAATGATGTGTACAGAGATAAAATTCAATCTCACTACCATGTAGGCAAAACATATAATTGACTGCACATGGCATGAAGAGAATATATGATAATGAATAAATCTCTATTAGAGTGGAACAATGGTAAGATAAGAATACTAGAATTTGATGGATTGTAAATTTGAAATTTTAAGCATGAAGGATATTTTGTAGGAAAAGCATGGTATTGAGCTAAGATTTAGAGGAAAAGGAAGAATGGATCTTATGGATATCTGGGACAGATCGTTCCTGACAAGACAGAGGAAGATTCCAGAACAATATTCTCTCACCTACCACACCAGCAGGGGTGCCAGTGAGGTAAAAAGAGCTGGCCACCATGGATGGTTCAGTGTACCCTGTAAGAACTTCCTCTCTACTTTGAAGACTGTGACATTATTTCTGAGAAAAATAGGGGTGAGGGCCGACTAGGCAGAGAGAGATTGCTGAAAGGCCTTGAACAGAGGAGCCAGAAGATGTGGTCTGCACACCAAAGGAACTCTCTGAGTCCTGTGTAGGAGCAAAAAGTAGATCAAAATCTTTTCTATGTAGCCCTAGATCTGTGTAGGCTGTATAGAGCTGTGTAGGCTGATTGAGGATGTTGACAGTAGTGTGCATGCATGGTGTGTGTGTTTGTGTGTGTGTGTGTAAGTGTGCATGTTCTGTGTACGTGTATATGTGTGAGGGAGGACAGTGTGGAAGATAAGAAGGTTAGAGTCTGGTTCTTTACTGAAGATAAGAGTGTAGAATATGTAGAAGAATTTCACATGGTATGTGTGAGAAAAAAAAATCAATACCAACTCCACAATGCTTAAATTCAGAAATAGTAAAGATTGGCTTGTCATAAATGAGATGGATGAAGGTTCAGGGGATGCATGTTATGTCAGAAAGATCAAGAGTTTGAGACATGTTCATTTTATATGCTTACTAATTAGTTGAGAGACTGAAAAGGCCATTAACTATACAAGTATCAAATTTAGAAGTCAGGGCTAAGTAGAAGATGCAAAGGATATAAAATTAAAAAATAATTTTGTTATAATTTATAACTTACAATGTATAATCTCATAAGAAGTTATTTACGAGACTGATTTGTTTGGGTTTGGGATCTTAATCAGTATGTGAATTTTTCATGTGTGCTAGATAATTCATTGATAATTAGAGTACATACCATTCTTTTTAATTACTGAAGTTTAACCCTATGTTACATCAATTTGTTCCTCCTTTATCATACACACAAAACCATTTTTTATTAATATATTCTTTCAATTTTATACTTTAGGCTAGGTATTTTTTTTTGTTTCGTTAATAAACTTCTATTTATTCAGAACTAAAGTGTTAGGGATAATGGTCCATTAAGGTATGGACCTTTTCCACTAAAGTTTTAGAAATACACTTATTTTTAGGGAGCTTATTTAGCTGGTATTTATTTGACATATGTATTTTTATTTCTATTTCTTCAAGATTTTGTTTTCATTATATAGCTGAATTTATCTATCTGAAAGTACTAATCTTTGAACATGAGGTTATAATCGTATAGACTAATGGCTTAAATTCTCCATTTTTAAAGTTTCACTTTTACTTTAAGTACCATATATCCTATCTTTTTCAACCTTCCTGCTTCCTACTCTGTTGATCAACCTTAATGTATTATATTTTTCTTTTTCAGCTACCTTGGAAGATGTACATTGATTTTCTATTTTGTTACTGACCATGATTAAATAGCATAATATATTTTAATTTATAACCTCAGAAAACATCTCCCCTCAATAGATTAATTTAAAATATTAGGCCTGAAAAATTATGAAGAGAGGGTAGATTAAAACTGACAGTGCCTGTTTACAATACCCAGAATCTGGAAAAAACCCGAATGCCCCAGAACGGATGACTGGTTGAGGAAACTTTGGTACATCTATACAATGGAATACTATGCAGCTGTTAGAAAAAAGGAGGTCAAGAATTTTGTAGTCAAGTGGATGGGCATGAAAAGTTTCATGCTGAGTGAAATGAGTCAGAAAGAGAGAGACAGACATAGAAAGATTGCACTCATCTATGGTATATAGAATAACAGAGTGGGAGACTAACACTCAAGAACTGTAGAAATAAGTACCAGGAGGTTGACTCCATGGCTTCGAGGCTGGCCTCACGTTCCGGGGAAAGGTCAACTCAGAGAAGCGATCACCAACTACATTGTAGTCGAAGGCCATGTGGGGGAAGGGAGTTGCGGGCTGAATGAGGGCTAGAGACTGAGCACAGCGGCCAATCAACACCTTTATTGCAAACCACAACAGCTAATTAGAGAGAAAAAACAGAAGGGAATGCCTTGCCACAGTGGCGGGGTGGGGTGGGGGGGAGATGGGATTGGGGAGGGTGGGAGGGACACTGGGTTTACGGGTGGTGGAGAATGGGCACTGGTGAAGGGATGGGTTCCAAACTTTGTATGAGGGAAGTATAAGCACAAAAGTGTATAAATCTGTAACTGTACCCTCACGGTGATTCTCTAATTAAAAATAAATAAATTAAAAAAAAAAACTGACAGTGCCATTGAAAGTGATATGCATATAAGAAAACAGACCTATATGAAGGTATATTTTGTTTATTAGATCCTTAAGCACTTCAGAAAATAATGAGCCTCACAAAGAAATATCGGAGAAAATGTGTTTTGTGAATACTGAGTTGAAGATTTAGCTTTAGCTACTAGTATCAAAAATATAGTAGCTGCTACTTGAAGAAGAAAAAATGGTCATTTAAAGAGTTAATAACATTACTAGATTACTGGTTGCTACAATTGATTGTTGGGTTAAGGATAAGGAGTTCCCATGAGGTATTGTTTTTTATTCTATGCTTTCCTGTCGTGAAATCAAAGTTAATAAAATTTTACAAAGGTTGTCAAAGCAAAGAGAGAGAGAGAGAAAGAGAGAGAGGGAGGGAGGGAGAGAGAGAGAGAGAGAGAAAGAGAGAGAGGGAGGGAGGGAGAGGGAGGGAGAGAGAGAGAGGGAGGGAGAGAGAGAGAGAAGCCTCCATAGTAACTCAATAAAATGTTTGATTGTAGGATACACTGTAAAGGTGCTTTGAGCCTGGGTCTAACCTGGTTTCTTCCATAAACACTAGCTGTATGGCTGGTTTCTGTGTAGAAAGTGGCTCTGAAGGATTTAATCAGGCGAATCTCTTTTATGGAAAGAACAAATAAGTTTATATATTATAAATTTGAACCTATAGCTGTCATCTCTCTTCTGTCCCTAAGATTCTCTTACTACAGATGACTATTACAGCAATTTATGTGGGTTCACAAAATAGAAAACTAGAATTTAAATGAATGAGCGTATGGAGTTCCGTTCCATGAGTCATGCTATAGACCGTCAGCTCAGTTTTGGCAAACTGATTTGCATTGCTCCATTATTTGTGCCAGTCAAGTGCATGCCAGATAAGAATGCCTGTTTCTTCACTACCAGAGTAAATGGTAATTGAAAAGCTGGAATACAACTTAAATGCATAAACTCCAGAAACATGAGACTTTCTTGGAAGTACGATTTAAGGGTGAAAATGCACAAGAGTGCAAGAGTGTTCCAGTAGCCTGTATGTTTTACGGATGTGCCATTGGCCAAAACGGGGGTTGGGAAAGAGCTGAACTTCAATGTGACAGGCAGTTTGTCTTTATTGCACTGCAGGAAAAACACTGAGGTAGATTTCAAGCTATCATATAGAATATGCTTATTGTTATGCTATAAAGCGTAGAGGAGTTGGGTGGTTTATTTAATTTTTTGTGAGAGCTAGGGATTGACGCCAGGCCTCAATCAAGGCAAACATTTAAGACCGAGCCACATCCCCAAACCTGCATCGCTGCTTTTTTTTTAAGTTTTTAAATTTTATTGAATCACCATGAGATAGTTACAAGCTTTCATGTTTGGGTTACAATCTCACAATGATCAAAGACCCATCTCTCCATCAGTGCACATTCCCCACCACCAATATCCCGGGTATACCCCCCCCTTTCTTACCCTCTCCCTGCCTCCATGGCAGACAATATCCCCCATACTCTCTCTCTCCTTTTGGGCATTATGGATTACAACACAGACACGGAGAGGTCATCATGTTTGGTCCATTATCTACTTTCGGCATGCATCTCCCATACCAACTGGTTCCTCCAGCTATCATTTTCTCAGTGATCCCTTCTCTATTCCATCTGTCTTCTCCCCTTTGCTCATGAAGCAGTCTTCCAGCTATGGGGCAACCCTCCTGGCCCTTGTATCTACTGTCCTTGGGTGTCAGCCTCATGTGATGTTATTTTATACTCCACAAATGAGTGCAGTCCCTCTATGTCTGGCCCTCTCTTTCTGACTCATTTCACTTAGCATAATACTCTCCATCTTGATCCAGTTATAAGCAAATTTCATGACTTCATCTCTCCTAACAGCTACATAGCATTCCATTGTGTAGATGTACAAAGTTTATTTAACCAGTCATCTGTTTTAGGGCACTCAGGTTGTTTCCATATTTTGGCTATTGTGAACAGTGCTGCAATGAATATATAGGTACAGATGTCATTTCTACTGTGCTTTTTTGCATATATTTTCAGAAATGATATTGCAGGGTCATATGAAAGCTCAATTTCTAGGATTTTTTTATGAATTTTTTTAATTGAATCACCATGTGGAAAGTTACAAAGCTTTCAGGTTTAGGTTTCAGTTATACAATGCTCGAACACCCATCCCTTCACCAGTGCACATATTCCACCACCAAGAATCACTGTATACCTCCCCCCCACCCAAAATTTCTAGTTTTTTAAGGACTGTCCATATTGTTTTCCAAAAAGGATGTAGCAGTCTGCATTCCCACCAACAGTGAAGGAACGTCCCTTTTCCCCTACATCCACACCAACACTGATTGCTTTTGTTCTTTTGAATGTGAGCCAGTATGTGTGGTGTGAGATATCTCATTGTTGTTTTGATTGGCATCTTCCTGAGGACTAGTGATGTGGAGCATTTTATCATGCTTTTATCATCATCATCATCAACATCATCATCATCCCATTGATTGCCGATTTTCTCGAGACGTCTTAGTAATATTTCCATTAGTCCTATCCCTGAGATTTTAGAAGCCTCTCTTTACTAGTCCTTCCCAACAGTGCTGCATTAGAGGCTCTTTCAGGGTCAGGGGAATGAGACCCATAATTGTTTCTGGTTTGGGCATATGAATATGCCATAGGACCTGAGCTTGCCAGGCTCTCCCATGCGGGCAGGAAACTCTCAGTAGCTTGCCAGGTTCTCTGAGAGGGAGAACTAGGCTATAAGAGTCTCTTGCCCCTGCACCTCAGCCCCCTCAAAGCAGGGCAGGTTGAGTTCTCTCCCTGCCCCAAGCAGAGCCCTGGCAGACAAAGACCTCTGGAACCCAGTCACAGCCATGCTCAAGGACCCTCTCCACATGTTCAGATGAGCCTCATACATGAAGGAACCAGCAGAGGAACTCAGGTGTGCGGGACCCGGGGCTGTGATCTCCAAGCCTGCTCAGATCAGTACTGGGCCTCCTCCACTGCTTTTATAATCATTTTATATTAAATCATGATTTCCCTCGGTATGCATTTCCACCCCCACCTACCTCATATCTGATGAGACCAGCACATCAAGTGATGAGAAATTGCTTGTTCCTTACTCACAGATGGCACATAATCAAAGACACAGTCTTTTGAGCTTCATTTCTTGTAAATTACTTTCAAAGAAACCAGTGAAGAAGTTTTGCTTAAACTTACACTACCCTAAGAAAAGGTAAGATATTCATGTTATAGTGAGAATTTTAATGCAGGTATAAATTCATACAGTGATTGTATACCATTAAACTTTTTTCCAGTAAATGTTCAAAACAGTCAATGATTTATAGTGACCCATGGTCATTTGCGTATTAGGTTGATATAAATCTAAGAACAATAAATTCTACCTTGGCAGTCTGCATGATTTTTTTAAAAAGAATTAGATGGTAATTCTAATGGGAAAATAGTAGTTTGTGGAATCTTCTAATAAATAACTTAGGCAGAAATTAGCTGTTTTCTCTTCTTGCTAAATGGTTGTCTGTTTTTTATTCCACAGTAATGTCAGATATTTTTAGCTATCTTATAAATGTTCATTTATAGAAATTATATTCATGTATAAATATTGCATAATTTAGAAAAGCATGATTTTCAAATTACTTAATTGCAGTCTTGTCATTGTGAACCAGAAACTTTTTACTCTTTTGTCTATATTTGCTATTAGACATTTTAAACCAAACGTTAATTTCAGATTGTATTATGATACTATTCTTTGGGAACACCAAACTAACTAGTTGCCATAGACAAAGAAGTACCCCTTTATCGTTTAATTTATGTTTAGGGAGTGGTTATTCTTTGATAGGAATGACATACATTTGATTCTACAAATGTGAAAGCTGAGTCTCAAAGTATATGAATTAAGTTTATCTTCATTTTCTACACTTGTAGAATTAAGATATAGGGCCTCTAACTTTTCTAGTTAAACATATCCATTTTGATAATTAAATGGTTGGGTAAATTAATTTAATTAACTCATTAGATAAAACTGAATGGGGGCCAGAGCAATAGTACAGGTAGGGCATTTGCCTTGCATGCAACAGACCTGGGTTCAATCTCCAGCATTCCATATGGTCCCCCAAGCACTGTCGGGAGTAATTCCTGAATGCAGAGTCAAGAGCATCGCTGGGTGTGACCCAGAAAGAAAAAGAAAACATTTGAATGAAGATATAGATGGTGCATACTGACTAAAATACTTTAATGAAACAAGAAATGATAAAGGTTTCCTCATTTGTTTGGTAAGTCGGCATCACAGTGGATAGATGATGGACTCAAACTCACTGTCCTGCAGTGAATCCATATGTTAGAAAGCATGTGCAGTGGACGAGATTTGTCAAAGGGCAGCTCATTCTTGGATAATGTCAATTCTGTTTTTTGTCATCTCATTGTTCTGTGGTCTATTCTGTGATGACTCTTCTAAACTAGATTGTATATTATACACATGTCCACTAATTTAGGAGATCAGGGCAGAGCTGAACTCTTTCCTTTATTAGGTTAAGCAAATCCTCTGATGATTTTTGCTCTGGTCAAAAAAAAATTCTACTTAATGTGTATTTGTGCTACCCTGAAGACCTGAAGTCTGTGTTGTCTTCAGACGCATAATTTAGTTCTCAAAGTTTTTTATTGTTTCTTCTTTTGTCATCTGTTTTTGGACATATGGTATGTTATTCTTACTCTTGCTTGTCCAAATATTTGTACTTTCTTCCACGCTCTCAAGACCCAACTTTATTTAAGATTATGTCAGTTCTTAAAGCATTCATTCCAATGTAGAGAGAGAATTGGAGCAGCAAATCTATATAACAAGGAGAAAAAAATTGTTAGATGGATTTTTAGTGAAGTAAAATAGTTTTATTTAAAATAATTTATAGTAGTTCCTGCTCAAGCAAATCGATGAACAATGGGACTACAGTGGGGATAGAAAGAGAGGGAGAGAGAGACAGAGAGAGAGAGAGAGAGGTGTTCATGAGAGAAGACAAGTTTTACTAGAGGAGGAAAAGCTGAAAGTTTATCTTACATTGATATGCAAGCCATTCTCTCATGGATTATTGTGTGAAAAAGTTTAGCTAATATAGTGGGGGATAGGGATGAATTTTCCTCCAAAGTGTCTCTCGTGCAAACCTGACCTCAGCCAATTTGTGATGATTCTGAAATTAACATTACAGTTTCAGGTGCTATACAATTCCTCATATCATATGCTGATCCTGATATATTTTATGTATTTATTAGTTTTTCCTAAACTAATTCATATACCGCCCTTAACTTACTGATATATAGAAGTCCAAATACTTTATTATAGGCATAATAATTATATAAATTTTAGAGGAAGAACAGAACTATAAAGTTATGTGGATCAAAGTAGCACTGTGGCACTGTCATCCTATTGTTCATCGAGTTGCTAGAGCGGGCACTAGTAATGTCTCCATTGTGAGACTTGTTACTGTTTTTGGCATATCGAATACACCACCATGAGTAGCTTACCAGGCTCTGTTGTGCAGGCAGGATACTCTCAGTAGCTTGCTGGGCTTTCCAAGAGGGACAGAGGAATCAAACCCAGGTCAGCTGTATGCAAGGCAAACACCCTACCTGCTGTGCTATCGCTCCTGTCCATGATGTGGATCAAAGTAGCACTAGAAAATGCCAGGGCTTGGATTTAAATAGATGTGACTCATTATAGAATTCCAACCTTTTGTGGCGATGAGAAATCACCACTCTTATCTAGAAACAAGGGGGAGCACTGAAAGAACATGGATCACAAAATCAGACAGGTTAGGTATAATTTCCAGTACTAGCCTTTAGCTAGTTATGTGACTTTAGTTATTTGACCGAGAATTGTTAAAGTGTGTCTCTCTTCCCTGCAAATGAATGTCTGTCGGGAAATTGCAGCATAAACGTGCATATCTACTTCCTTATACAGACTTGATGCCCAGTAAATATTCTCTCTTATTTATCATGGCATGTATAAGCAATCTCCATCTACATGGCAAAAACATTGAGCAGAAGGACAAATTTATCTGGAAGCACACATATTCAAATAGAATATGAGATACTTTAAAATTCAGTGCTATTGACTGAGTTGTTACAACTTCCTGTTTCTTAATAGACATATTTTGATGAAAGCCCAATCACCATTTCATAGTCTCGCCTCCTCCTTTCTGCTCTTCCTACTGCCATTATCACAGTTGGAATCTGAGGATAATAGAGAAGCAAAAGGATTTAGTCTTCAAGTCAGGGCATAAGTAACAAGAGCAGATGGAACATTTTAAAAGACAGAGATTGGATTTTATGAGTTCCTCTCCAAAGTCACAGAAACTAAAGGAGGTTAAGGGAAAAGAAAAGTTATTTCTCCATGGATTGTTTATGTAGTTTTAAAAAAGTTCCATAAGAACATAGCAGAACATAAGAACATACCCTTTCTTTGAAATATGCACTCTATGTAAATAAATTAAAATTTATCATTTCATTACTCAAATGTGTTAGTCTTTTTCAATAATCTAAGGTGAGTTTGCTTAAACTTCAGAGAAAGATGCAGGGAATAGGTACTATAGTTATAATAAAATGACCTTAACTGCATCTCTGCCCTCTGTGATAGTGAAATATTGCTGTGATTCAGGTGACCATGTGGTAAAAAACTTGATTTTGTCAAGTATCTAAAGTAAGTTAGATGATCTATTTTACTTAATGTTTTAGCACTGTCTTCCTGTTGTTCATCAATTTGCTCAAGTGGGCACCAGTAACGTCTCCATTGTGAGACTTGTTACTGTATTTTGCATATCAAATACGCCACAAGGAGCTTGCCAGGCTCTGCCGTGTGGGCGAGATACTCTTGGTAGCTTGCTGGGCACTCTGAGAGAGATGGAGGAATCGAACCTGGGTCGGCTACATGCAAAGCAAATGCCCTACCCACTGTACTATAGTTCCAGTCCTACTTATTGTTACCATAGATTAACTCAAAGAGTAGCAAAGCCAATTCAGTCATTTCTATAGAAAAATACAGTGTCAAAGAGATCACAACTATAAATTGTGGTCAATATGATGTTTTCATAGAGATTTAGAGATTAATTTGTATGAAATGTTATTAGGTGGCTAGGTGAACATGGGTGTAGGAATTCAACCCTCTAACAAAAAAAACCAAGGATGGGATATGCCCCTAGGCAAGATAGTTTAGGTATTAAAATGCAAAAGTTTTGCAAAACTATACCTATCAAAGAATAATAGAGTAGAAAATGATAGAATAAGTAATAATTGTTTAACTGCTACAAAAATGCAGTAAGCAAGTGTAGAATAAGACTGTTTAGGGTCTTCCAGATGTTAGAATTACACAGACACAAATAGAAAAAGAAATTGTCAGACTTTATTCTGTACTTTAAGGGTGCCTTCTTATAGCTATGTAAAAATAACCCAACTTCCAACCTTCACATACCTATTGAATGTTGAGGTGCTTGTTAACTATCCCTAAAATCCCTAGATCAATAATGTTTTACCTTTTGTGAGCCCCATGGAAGTGGGGAGCTATATTGTTTTGAATAAATGACATGGAAATCCAGGGGGCCTAAAGCTTGGACAGTCTGTGTATGTTTGCCTTTCTTCTAATATGTTTGCCTCATTCTCTGTGACTGACAGCTGCTGGACAGAGCTTGAAAGTTCCAATCTGACTAAGGATTTGTGGGGTGTTAATAACTGTGCCACCAAATCTTATATTATTTTTACCATCATGGTGCACCTACTCGGTAGATATATAATGTTACCATTGTCTTGTAGGTTATTCTTTGCTTTAGAATAGGCGACCGGCAAGAATCTGTGGTACTTCTTTTAAGCTGGCAAGTTAAAAATCAAACTTTATCTGATACCACCTTTCTTCATATAGTGATAAGATTTTGTTATTTTTCCCTGATTTTATTCTGCAGAAATGTTATTAATAAGATCTATCTAGTTCTTTGAGCACATTCTTTCCTTTTGTTTGTTTGTGTTTGGGCCACAGCTAGCAGTGTTCAGGGCTTGCTCCTGGCTCTGAACACAGAGATCAATACTGACAGGGCTCAGGGAACTGTATGGGGTTGCAGGGATCAAACCTGGATTGGCTGCATGCAAGACAAGTACTCTACCCACTGTACTATCCCTCCAGCCTCCTCTGAACACTTTCTTATTGATCATTGCTTAAGTGAAAATGACATCTACATTTATCTGACATAAGTCCTTAATTTTAATCCCACTGTCTGTTGTGAGTAGTACCACAGATATGCTGCAGTAGGGCCCCAGGGCGGGGGGGAGGTCAGTGAACCTATTTGAAATGTGGAGAAGAGAGGCAGCAGCCGAGAAGGGAGTGTACCATTTTCTCTCTATCCATCTCTGCCACCCTAGGAACTGCTGGGCAAACCAAGAACTGGTTTCATTTAGAAGATTGAGAAAGGTAGGGGTGTGTGTGTGTGTGTGTGTGTGTGTGTGTGTGTGTGTGTGTGTGTGTGTGAGAGAGAGAGAGAGAGAGAGAGAGAGGAGAGAGAGAGAGATGCCCTAAGAGGAAACGTGGGCTTCTCCTGAGTGGTGAGACAGCCCCAGTACAAATCCCAGGGGTAGATATAAAAGCATGATAGTAACCACCTCAAGACCAAGATGGAAGATGCAGGTGACACATACACCCACTCAGCATGCAATCAGCACCTGGGCATGGGTAGCACGTGGGTTCAGGGAGCATATGAATGCACTTCCTTTGTTCCAAGTGGACTTTCATAGGGTTGCTCCCAAGCTACACCCCGTGGTGCTTTCTGCCTTGGTAAGAGTCTGTTGCTAGGGCGATTGCCAAGGGGTAGAGTTGAGAGCAGTTGATGCTCTTCTTTAATTTTCCTTTCCTGAACTTGGACCCTGCTGGTGTTTCTCTTGGAAGGGGATCCAGCCTGCGCTGGGTCTGCTCTGTCACCAGATAAAGGCCTTATGGGACCTTAGTTTCTGTGTCCACAAGGTAGGTCCTGACAGCCTCGGGGTGAGTTGGGTTTTTACTTCCCAAGAGCTCACTGCTATGGGGTGAGGTTGGGGCGTGGGCTTCCCTATCTGCTGACCTGCCAACTTTATATTTTTCTATTTAATGTCCAGAATATATCTTGAACCCTTTGGTGTTGCACATAAAATGAAAATTACCCTCTTATTATCCTTCCTACCAATTTTCTTTTATCTTTTCCCTTTTCATTTCCCTTCACCCTTTAATGCCCATTCTTCATTTCCAGGAAGAATACTGTCTGTAGCAGTATTCATAAATATAGTGGTTGCACGGAGAAAACCCATCAAATAATTAGTCCCAGGTGGTTAAATGTAGCTTCATCAAAACTTTCTAGGATAAAGACAAGAACTTTCTTCAAAAATTTGTTGAATAGAAGAAAGTTATTAACTTTTATTATCAAAAACTGAGGAGATCAGAAATGTATTGACATGGATATCATAAGAACTTACCCCATTTAGTTTAATTTGGTGTCTTAGTAGTCATCCAAACATTTAGTTAATATTGCGGTCTTATAAGGGGTTTACTGATTTTAGATTAAATAAACTCAAACTGATCTTTGTAGCTGTTTCTGAACTGAAATCTCCTAATGATATGGTTTATTTTCATGTAAAGTTCTAGCATTTCTGGGAAGAAGATTGATTGCTTTTGAATGAAATTTGGTGGTCAGACAATTTGTAATGAGATGAATGTTTCTATAAATGAGCACTTTTGAGAATGTCTTCCTTCTGACATCCTGTGAATAATTTTTGGTATAATTAACAATGCCTTCATTATGTTTGTCTTTTGCAATATGAATAATGTCATAATGAACTCTCATAGGAACATTTCCAGGAAGAATCACTGTTTTTTCATAGGCATTCTGAGAATTTGAAAATTAATGGTATCTTTGATTTTTGTTAAGCTTTTTTTTCTTTTTTTTTACATAGGGCAACAGAGATAGCAACAAGACTTGCTCAAATTGTGTGAAATTATCATTGTCTTTTTCAGAGCAAGCTCCTTCTTGAACTCCTGCAAACCCACAGGACACAATTCTGATGTGGAATTGTTGAGGAAAAGAATACATCCTAAGAATATTAAATTGCTGATTTAGAGTAGTATTGTGAATGTATCAGATTAAAATTTTATTTTTTAAGATCGACTGCAAATTGTCGAAGTATGATATCTATTAGAGACGGTGACATTTTCACTATCTAGATAGCATATTTAATGGATCACATATCTAGTGGATATGCGATCTATTAGAGATGGTGACATATTAGATGTCACAGCCTAAATATGTCCTTGCTTTTCTGTGCCACATCTAGAGTAACAATATGGGCTCTATTAAGAAACACTCCTACATGGTTATTTCTCTGTTCCAGGAGGTCTCTGGGCCTAGCACAGAATGCACAATACTCCCTTCCCATCCCACCCTCATGTCTTCTGCACTTCAGATGTGTTTTCTGAATGTTGGTCAATGTAAGTGTGGGTGTAAATACAGATTGAGCAGAGCTGACATAAACATAGCCATTCCTTCCTCATAGTTTTATTATTGTACCTTTTCCACTTACGTTCCTCTCGACATTGTTGCATTGGAGAATGGAAGAAGCCACAGATTTCTTTAATTTCACCATGGTTGTCACCCCCATACAACAACAACAACAACAACAACAACAACAACATAACCAGCTTTTGTCATCTTATAAAAATATTCTTTAAAATAAAATTAGCCAAAGTCTCTGGAAAGGTTGAATGTTAAAAGTTTTATGAAATTGTTTAAATATTCTTCATCACATTGAAAATATGTCCAAGACCATGAACTATACTCTCTAAATCACTTAACTTTATGGTAGCACTATAGCACTGTTGTCCCACTGTTCATTGATTTGCTCAAGTGGGCACCAGTAACATCTCCATTGTGAGACTTGTTACTGTTTTTGGCATATCAAATACACCACGGGTAGCTTGCCAGGCTCTGCCATGAACTTTATGGTATGAGAACAAAATCTCAGTAAGGTGGAAATTATAAGAGTAGAGAAATTCCATTGGCTCTGCCTTAAGAACTAAACCAGGGGCTGGAGCAATAGTATAGCAGGTAGGGTGTTTGCCTTGCATGTGGCTGACCCAAGTTCAATTCCCAGCATCACATATGGTCCCCCAAGCACCGCCAGGAATAATTCCTGATTGCAGAGCCAGGAACAACCCCTGTGCATCACCAGGTATGGCCCAAAGAGCAAAACAAAACAAAACATTAAGCCAGACTCTGATATGTCTGCAGCAGCTCTACCGTCCCTGAGCCTACTGGGTCATGAGAACACACCTGGTTCATTAGATCTCACCTAGGGCACCATCTGGGTCATTCAATTCTACCCTTGGAAGGAACACATCTAAGTAATTAGATGTCTTCTGCTTTTACTCTTGTCGTTCTCTCCTCAAGAATTTTTCTTCAGTATCGCTACATAATTTCTATTATAAAGGCTGGTATTGCAAAACTTTGAATCTTCTAATCTTCGAAGAATCTCATCTCATGCAGAGAAGAAGCCAAAATTATTGTCAAACCTCTAGGAGGCCACAGCTTTCCCAGCCTGTCCCCAGGCGTCTCCTGCATAATAATTCTGCTTGTGCCACATCAACAGCCACGTTGATCTCTCTCACGGAAAAGGTTTCACCTCAGGATATAATCATAGGCTGTTTCTCTGCCTAAAACATTGTTCCTCCCCACATCTCCATGACTAATTCTTTTCACCTTCAGGAAGATTTTATTCAAATGTCACTTTCTTGGCAAAGCCTACCCTAAACTCCTATTTAAAATAGCACCAGACCCCCGCAAAGTCCTGTCACTTCTTGTGGTTGGTCACACCTTTTCTCCATGATACGCAGTGCTTTAAACGTTGTAATTTACTCACTTGTTATTCTTATTCACATATCTGTCCCCCTCTATAAGAATTATATTCCACAAGGTCATAGCTCTTTATTTGTTCAACGATCAATCTCTGTACCTTCAAAGAGTGTGCCTTGTACATTGCAGGTGCTTGATAAATATTTGTTGAGTGAAATAAACTCATAAAATCTCAGGTCCTAGAATTCTTAATCTGGAGTCATTGTGAAATTCTCAGCTCCCTGAATTTTGGCAAAACTTTACAGATAAGAATAGTTTTTACATCACCCCCCTCAAAGGAATATATTCATAAACTTTATCAGACTCTCAGATATTACCATGGTTCAGAAATTGTAATACTGTTGCTTATAAGTCACATCTCTGCTCCTTACTAAATTGTGTGATAATATTTCTTTGCAAAGAAGTTTTAGATTCACAAGAAAATGGAAAAGGAACAGAAATTTCTCATGGGTTCCCTACCTTACATGCAGTCAACCAATTATTAATTTTTTTCCTGCCAAACCTGATAACATTTAACTTCTGTTGCTTTAATTAAATGAAATTGCTATGTTTGGAGCTTGTCCACTTCAAATTATTCTCTCCTTCTTTCCAAAGTATTGTTGCTAGAACATAGGTTTTCAAATCTTTATGGACATAAAAGCACTCAGAGATTAGCACTGTAGCACTGTCATCCCATTCGATTTACTCAAGTGGGCACCAGTAACGTCTTCTTTGGGAGACTTGTTGTTACTGTTTTTGGCATATCGAATACCACAGGTAGCTTATCAGGCTCTGCCTTGTGGGCAGGATACTCTCAGTAGCTTTCGGGCTCTCTGAGAAGGACGGAGGAATCAAACCGCGTTGGCCGAGTGCGAGGCAAATGCCCTTCCCACTGTGTTATTGCTCCAGTCCTACTCAAAGATTAAAATAAAAAAAAATAACAACCAATTCTGACTTGTGTAGTCTGGAGTCTCGGGTGCTCCTTACAAGTTCTCAGGACCCAACTTTCTCCAATTGTGCCCCACCCCCAATCAGTGGAACTTCTTCATGGGATGAAATAGCTGGCTAAATTAGAAATGACAATTCTCAGAACCCTCTCCATATTTTCTGAGTAAAAACCTGCATTTAATCAGATATGGGCCAGGGAGTATGCACATTAAAGCTGATCTGCAGTGCCTCTCTATCCAGATTGTGCACTGGAATTACTCAGAGCATCTAAAGATAAATGTATCATAAAGGTATCATTCAGAGAATATAATTGAAGATTTGACTGCAGCAAAGATCTGAATAGTAACAGTTTTTACAAAGTCTACTGAATTATTCATTTTCATATAAATGGCCAGTATAATGAATGCCCAGTTACATCTGATACCAATAAGATTAAAATTTTGTGTAAAGGATGGAAATTAATTCAAAACATAAACATGAGTGAACAACCAACAACAGTCATAAACCAGACTTCTAAATAGTAATAAAAGTAGAGAGACAGTGAAGAAGCAATGTCTTCCCAATGAAGAAGGAAGGATTAACTTGGACTTTTATAGTAATCTCAGTTGATCAAATTAGAAGATAAAATAAAGATGTGGTGATTTAGTTTGTGGAGTCTGGAGAGGATCATATTAGAAGACATTTTATACTGCAAAATATATCTTTGTGTTGAAGACTCTAGACATTGTTACTTGCAATCATTACAATCATTTCCATTTAAGATGTGAATTTTTAGTGTGAATATAGAGTTGGTCTGGTTAAACATTTAGCACCATTATTTGATTAGATAACAGAACATTTTAGTATCAAACTTTTTATCCAGTTGGATGGATGATAGCAGGTTTATTGCTAACCTCAGAATGACTTCAGTGCTTTTCTTCATTGTGTGATTTCCCCTCCGACACATCCCCATCCCCTCACCCCCCACACCCACCCATTCGTATATGTTGGAGTTAAAATGATCCAATATTAATGAGAATTGTGCTTAACTGTATCCATCTCTTATATTATAACCTCAGGCACAGTCCACTAAGCTTGCTATGTCTGCATCTCCATGTGTTTAACAATAGTAGTGCTATCAACCAAGCTGTATGCCTTATATGGTTTATGCTTGCCTAACAAGGTTATGCAGGGGAAATCTGGACTCACTAAACATTTCTTCAAATTTCAGGGAGATGTTATTCTGATCAATGTTGAAATAATTGTTCACCTATTTTTTCTTTTGTCTTCATGCCTCATTTGTTTTCAAATTTGAGTACCCGACATGAGTTTGTTGGAAAAGTGCTTATTTGGTGATTCACATGAAAACAGGAAGTTAATATTGCGGGATGGTTTTATGGATATACATGTATATATATACATATATATATAAAATTTAAAATATTTTATTTAGAAAGTGAAGAGTTGGATCATAGCCAGCAGTGCTGCTCAGGGATTCCTTTTTGTTTTGTGTTCAGGGGTCACTACTAGACATTTCTGGGGGACCCATATGTGGTATGAGAGTTCACATCAGGGTAAGTTGTGTGTAAGTAAGACAGATGACTAAACCCCTGTACTATCTCTCTGCTCCCCCCCAAAATAAAGGTGTTTTTATGAGAATAAACATAAACATGGGTGACTAAAGTCAAAGTTGCAAAGGCCTGTGTATTTAAACATCTCACAATCTGGGTTGGGTATTATATTTAAGAAAGAGAATGAAGAAGAGTAGTTGATATATCTTAAAATTATATATATCTTAAAAAAGAGTAGTTGATGTATCTTAAAATTCCTAAAAATAATACGTACTTATGTATTATAATAATATATGGAAAAATTATATAGGAGAATCTTAAACCTAGGTTACAAAAAGCCCCCCTGAGAGCACAGACAATACTTCTTTTTATTTTTAATTTTTATCTTTTTGTTTTACTTTGGTTTCTGGGACACACCTGGTGGTACTTGGGGCTTATTTCTGGTTCTGCACTCAGGAGTCAATCCTTGAAGTATTCAGGGACTCTACAGGATTCTGGGAATTGAGCCCAGGTTGGTGCATGCAAAGTAAGGGCCCTACCCACTATACTATCTCTCTGGTCCCCAGACAAAGCTTCTTTGTGCACAATTTATCCAAGATGGCACATGTACTTACAAAGTAAGAGACTACGTTGAGAAAATAGGGTGCTGGAGTCCTGAGCATCAGGACAGGTGAGTGCAGGGAAAATACTCCCGCCTCAAGAATCCCAGATTAATGTTTTTAAGGGGGAGTGACCTTCCAGGTTGAGACAGATACAGTTATCATATGTCCACCTTGGCTTGAACATCATAAATATCCTTTATTCAAGATGGAACTATTACTGCTATTTCTGGGGATTTGTGAGGACCTACTATGAAATGTTGTCTCCTCCTTTGAGTCACTGTCCCACCCTTCTTTGTTTCCCAGTCACTGCTAGTTCACTCTTCTGAGGTAACTCAGAGTAAGGCTTGTTTTTAGCTAATTGTCCCCTAAGCCTGGAGGCAATATCCTAAAATACTAGATAGCTAGGGGAAAATCTCATGTGTGAATAGTGGAAGATTATTTGGTAAGGCAAATTTGCTTGGGGACCATCTGGGCTCCACCCATTGATGCTTAAGAGCCCAGAAATAAATGCTGTCAAAGCATTCCTGACCCCAGTTCTATCTTCTGGACAAGTTGAAGTATTTTTTAAAGAAAAACAAAGTTTCTATCATCACGAACAGATATAATATTTTAAATCATATAATGAAGCACAGTTATTTTCTCTCCAACTTCATAGAAAAATCAGAGAAGACAGTCAAATGGAGACATTTGTACAAACAACAAATATAAAGATGAAATATCAATTACAGATTGCATGAAGTATTAAATTTTACACTCCTCATCAGAAAACCAGAAAATTTGATTGTGAATATTTGTGGCTAATGAGAAAGAAACAATAATCTACTACATCCGAGTATTTCCAACTTTTACAATGGTCATTTTTCTAGCAACGATAAAGTTGACATTTTATATCACAGAAGAGTTAGACACGTTATTTTTGGAACAATTGGATTCTACTATGCAACAGAAGAACTTCTCGCCAGCTTATATATTTTACCCAGGAGGACTGGAGGATCCAATATCTTATTTCCAAAGCAAAAGTTGGATCATACTATTTTGATAGAAACACTGACAGGTACTATATTTCTCTTTGCTGGAAAATATTCCCTGGTTGCAGGGAAAAGAAAAAAGTAATTGTGTTACTGCTCAAACTTTTTATCTATAGTAAGTTTAAAATCACTGGAAGTAAGTTACACTTGGGAAAGGCACTGTGAAAGTATGTTGGAGTGAAAAAGCGTTAGTCATAGTCATAGAAGTCAGTCACCAAACTTAAAATTTACTAACTTATTACTAGTCTTCTTTTTGAAGAAGAGGTCTACATATACCAATTGAAACCAGAGAAAGTATCAGAGAAGACATTTCTTGGAGAATAGAATTTACTTTTCAAATGGCCTGATAAGATATAAAATACTTAGTGAAATTGTAATGAAGTGTAAATAGCAAACTAATTTTACTATCAGTTTGTTCTGCTTCTAAAAATTACTTCTTGTACTTATTTTTTGGTAGAAATTCCACTTTAACTGAATATCAATTATTTTCTTTGCTAAATATAATCCCACTGGCCCCAGCATTGTGTTCATAGTAAGTAATCTCTAAGGTACTGTATACTTTTCTATGGACTGTCTCAACTGATCAATATTCAAATGAAAACAACTCCCAAGGACTATAGATGCAGATGCAAACTTAAGCTCATTCCAAATTCCCACTGATACCCGTGGACTGGAGTGATAGCCCAGTGGATAGGGCATTTGCCTTGCATGTGGCCGACCCGGGTTCTATTCTTCATCTTTCTTGGAGAGCCCAACAAGCTACCGAGAGTATCCCGCCCACACAGAGGAGCCTGGCAAGCTGCCTGTGGTATATTCAATATGCCAAAAACAGTAACAACGAGTCTCAGAATGGAGATGTTACTGTGCCCACTCGGGCAAATCGCAAATCAATGAACAACAGGATGACAGTGCTACAATGCTACCCATGAAAATGAAATGAGATTGCCTGTGTTCCAGAAGGGCTGCTAGTACTGAGAGGTGGGCTTCTTTCTACCTCCGGTTTATTGTTCATAAGAGTGAGGGGGTTCACACTTTCAACCTACGTTGCAAGGACTTCTGAGAAGTGGATGGAACCATCCTATGAGAGTTTCTCATGCAGACACAGAGAGCACTGGCAAAATCCTATAAATAACAAACCGTGGAATGGTGAATTTGCAGGGAAGGGTCTAGGATCCATGTATGTTGCATTATATCCTCCCATGAAACCTGTCAAGATCTTTTCAATCTTTAGGATTAAGACCACCTGAACAATACTTGATTTTTTTTGTCCCATATATTTTTAAGTGAGAGAAAATAAAAGTAGATCAACATGGAAAAGCTTACTTTAGGAACAATATCAGCCCCTGAGGACAGTTTGTGGAAAGAAGGATGACCAAGAATTCAGAAAGACAAGACCTAATCCTGCTGTGCTGTGAACAATTTTTGAGAAACAAATTCTAAGAAATGCATTATTTTCTATGGAGCAATCTGAGCATTTGATGGGTCATAAGAAGCACCATATGACTGTGCTGAATTAATCTCAGTTTCTACCAACAAATAAATACATTTAAATAGATGCTTAAATTCATCATCTGATTTCTTCAGGAATTTAGAATTGGTGGCAGACATGCCCCCACTCACTCATGACTTCTGTTTTTTTTCCAGCAGATAAGATCTGAAATGCGTTTGAACGGTCCCTAGGGAGCACTTTGTTATATTTTCTATTTTGGAATAGTTTTCTGTCTAAGAAGGTCATAAAGACTGAGAACAAATATTGTTATAAACTCTTCACCCATTTTTTTGTTGTTTTTCGGGAGGGAGGTCCCTCCTCAGCAGAGCTCAGGGAAGCATCGTGGGGACCACCTCGTATTTTACTTAACCAACCCGACCAGATAGCTAAATGCTAGAACCCAAGGATAGAGTTGTAGAACCTCAAAGATTTCAACTAGTGATGCTCAGAGGAGCTATCACAGTTACCAGTTATCAAACCTGTCCCTACTTTTACCTGGAAAATCATTACTTTTTGCATAATAATATCACATAATTTGGATATCACTGCAATTTTCTACTAATGTCTTTTTTTTTCCTGACCTAGTCTTTAATCCAGTTTGAGGCATCACATCAAATTTATGGTTCAGGCTTTAGACCTCAAAGGCTAAGAAATTAGTGATGTGCTGTGTCAGGAGAGAAAAGAACTCTGAGTCATCAAGACTATTTCCCTTCTGTACAGTGAAGGAACAGCTAGGTGTTCATATTGATTTTGTTTTAGTTTTGTTTGTCTATAAACCGATGACATAGTTTAGTCACCAAATCCCTTTACTGTCACAAAGCCCAGCAGGCAACAGTTAGGGGTAAGGAAAGTATAATGAGTAGTTTAAGTTTTTCAGTTAAAATTCCTGAGCTAAATCTTGTTAACCTTGGATTAATGTTGGAGTGGTCTAAATAATTATAGGCTTCCCTTGGTGATGGGATGGGGGCTTGGCTCCCTGACCACAGGCAAAAGCCGTGTTCTTCAAAAATCTGTTGTTGGAGGTGGGTTGGTGGAAATCATCTGTTTCAAACATTACTTTTATGCATTTCCTGCTGAAGAAACTCTTCCCAGTTACTAGTTACTTACCAAAGGTAAAAATTCATTTAAATACAGCAGTTGTCATCATGTGTTCTTACTCAACTGGTAGCTTTAATTTGAAACAGTTTCTTTTATAATGACATGAATTCATTTACCATGTTTTTATCTTATTTTAACATTTTAAATTAATATTAGTGGCTTTGGTTCCATTACTAATAGCAGTCAAAATGCAGACTCTTTTCCAAGTGAGCGCAGCTGGCTGACCTAACAGAACTATTTCATACTTCATTTATGCTTGCCATCGTGATTTCACAGTAATTTCACAGTTCTCATGAGACTGGAAAAAACTTAGATTGTAACCAAATGAAGAAGCATCCACAAAAAAAAACAAGATTAAAAATAGTTGGATTTTTTTCCTCTTTTATGCTATTGAAATCAAGTCCCCTTGGTAATCTTTTCTTTCAGGGATTAGGGCAACTCCTTATTTCATTTTTAATTACCCTTGTAATTGTAGTGGAATCACTCAGACAATTCAGTTTTATCTGCCAGTCACCCAATTCCTAGTGGAATCTTGTCTGCAAAGTCTCTTACCCTAGGAAACAAAAAATATTCCTGGATGAGAATCCAAACATAGATGGCTCTGGGAGGAATTTCCTGCCAAGAATATATATGGAGTAAGACATGATGGTCTTCACTTATACATTTGCTGATATTTTTCAATCAATCAACACAGAATAAAATGCAAATGTGTTAGGGACCAAATCTACACACACATTTTCTTATCTGTGCCAATCAACTGTACTTTGTACCTGTCTATTGTTTGATGTCAGGGAATAGAGGATGGATTTTTTTTACCTTTTATGATATGCCTGGGGATCAAGGTAATTTAAGTCTCTGTATGCCTGCAAATCTCAGTAAGGTGCAATTTCCCATTTTCCCACATCACACAGGTTCTCCCATTCCCATTTATTTAAATTATTGGACTTGTTTAACTTTGAAGGCTGAGCTAAACTTTCTAACCTTCCACAAAAATTTGGTTCTGGTATTCTTATGCAATATAAACTACTTCCCTTTTCCTCAGACTCATGTTCAACGCTTGTTAAATTAACTACTCACTTATTGTGTAAAAACACACACACAAAAAAGGAAGAGCGCGGGCACCACAATGGGGAGGTTGATGGCGATGATGAGGCAGGCGAAGGAAGGAACGGAGCCAGTCTGGTTGGTCTCAGTTGCAGTTTATTCCATTCCCATCTCCATTCTCTTCTGATTCTCCTCCTGCTTCTTCCTCCCCCATCCTACTTCATTCTCTTTCTCCTCTGGATCTGGATCTTGGTCTAGCTTCTCCAGATCTTGCTCTGGGACTTGCACTGGGACTGACCCTGAAACTGGCCCTGGGACTGGCCCCCAGCTCACTCTCCCAGCCTAGTTAAATCCCTAAGAATGAGGGGTTGGGGCTTACACATAGGTGTGGTCACAATCATTAGGGGGTAAAGTTCTATCCCTTTGGGGATGCTTCTTCTAGGACAGATACTCTTTCAGCAGGACACCCGCCCAAGAGCGGAATCCCATGGGTGTGTTTCTCTTCTTCTTGTCCAACATATAAGCATTCATATTATTAATCATTTTGTATAGACATAGCAAGAGATGCATTAAGCTTATAGAATTGCTCTCCTGGGGTCATCTCGATCTCAGACTACAGTGCTCAGGCCAGATTAGTCTTTCCTAGCCCTAGCAGGGTCCTAGTCTCGTCGTTGCTTTTGGATTATGACATGACATCTCCATGACCAAACTCTTAACATATAGTTAAGCATTAGGCGCTTTGACCAGGCCCATCTCGATGCCAGGGTAGCACATAACTCACTGCTTGCCCTGGGTCCGTCCCGTCCCTTGTTCGGGACCCTGCCTTTGGGGGTGCTAGGAATTAAGGGCAGCTGAGTCTTAAGTCAAGAAAGCAGATGCCCAGGAGTGAATAATATTTGAAGCCAATTAAATCCCATGCTACCAAAGCATATTAACAATTGTCTTTCTTTGTCCATACAAAAAGGACATTGTTTTAAAGTAAGCTATTCAAAAGACATAAAGAGAGGAGAAAGGCAATATTAACTTATAATACAAGTTCACTGTCCTAGCAAGGTTGACCTTACAAATTAACAGAGTCTGATTAGGGGAAGAGCTGATTAACTAATTGGGGAAGGGAGCATAGAAGTGATTACATATAGACAGAGGAATGGGAGTGACTCGGGAGCACTTTGATGGGTGATGGGAGCACTTTTTAGGGTACCTAAGCTCCTAGTGGCAAGGGGAGCAGGACATACTAATAGTAGTATGTAGTAGTAGTAGTAGTAGTAGTAGTAGTAGTCTAGAATTGTTTAAAGATTATTACCAGATAAGCCCAAACTCTGTGGCAAGGGAGAAAGGACGAACCGATGATATCCTGCAACTTATCTTTTTCAATATCTGCCTTCTGCTTAGTCTGTAAGATAACAAATGGGTGGGTTTGTGATATACTCAGTATCATATTTGGTATTTTATAGGGCCTAGATAAATGTTAATTTTATTAGTGGAAAATAGTACTGTAGCACTGTTGTCTCGTTGTTCATGGATATAATTGTACCTTAAAAATTACCTGTTGTATCTCAAATAAAGTTTAAAGCTAGTGTGCATGACCAGGGCTCAGTTATCTCAGTTATCTCTACAGTGCTGTAGCACTGTAACACTGTCATTCTGTTCTTCATCAATTTGCTCAAGCGGGCATCAGTAATGTCTCCATTGTGAGACTTGTTACTGTTTTTGGCATATCGAATACACCGCGGGTAGTTTGCCAGGCTCTGCCGTGCAGGTGGGATATTCTCGATAGCTTGCCAGGCTCCTCGAGAGGGATGAAGGAATCAAACCCAGGTCAGCCATGTGCAAGGCAAACGCCCTACCTACTGTGCTATCACTCCAGCTCTATAGTGCTATAGTATTGTATTTTAAACTACAGGCACAAGGTATCCTTTCTTCCTCAGAATTTTAAATTCAGTGAATACAGAAAAGAGTAAAATATAGGCCAGGGAATTAAATAAATTTAATACCATTGTATATTTATTTATTTATTTATTTATTTATTTATTTATTTATTTTTGGATCACACCTGGAGATGCTCAGGGGTTACTCCTGGCTCTGCACTCAGGAATCACTACAGGCAGTACTTGGGGGATCATATGGGATGCTGGGGATTGAACTCGGGTCAGCTGTGTGCAAGGCAAATGCCCTACCTATTGTGCTATCGCTCCAGCTCTTAACACTAATATTTTTAATACAGAACTCAAAGCCTGACATGCTAAGTGTTCAACATGTTACCAAAATGAATAACTGCTACTAGTGGGAGACTTTATAGTGAGGAATAGCCCTTTTTCTTTTCTTTTACTTTCTTTTACTTTTTTTTGTTTTTCTTATTTCTATTTGGACTGGAACGATAGCACAGCGGGTAGGGTGTTTGCCTTGCATGCTGCTGACCCAGATTCGATTCCTCCATCCCTCTCATAGAACCTGGCAAGCTACCAAGAGTATTCTGCCCGCACGGCAGAGCCTGAAAAGCTATTTGTGGTATATTCAATATGCCAAAAACAGTAACAACAAGTCTCACAATGGAGATGTTACTGATACTGGCTCAAGCAAATTGATGAACAATGGGATGACAGTGCTACAGTGCTACAGTGCTTATTTCTATTGAAGCAATTTTATAATGCCATTAAGAACTGAGATTCATGCACACATATATCCCCCACATTAAGATTACCTTCCCTCCACCAATGTTCCAAGATCTACTGCTATATGTCTGTAACCCAAGGAACTAAAATATAATGAAATATAAAGTATTTTAAATTTTTAGAGAAGAAATGTTCCCAACAGTCAGGTGGCCTGAAATGAAAATAACTTCACACATTCATCCCTTGATGCAATGACCACTCACTGATGACCTATTTTGTTTCTCATGCCAAACACCTCAGGACTGTTGAGCCTTAGTAAATTCTGGCAAAGTTCTGACTTGGTGAGGTGTCAGTAGCCCTTATTCCCAAATCCTAAGCAAGTAGACCAGCACACATCTTAGAAATGTGGTAACAACTCTCATGAAGATATTCTCTAATAGAACCTTTAGAAAGACCAAGATTTTTGTTTGTTTTGTCTATTTAAGAATGAGAAGACCCACACATTCATAGTCTTTATATCACTCACTGTTCAACTAGTGATACTAAGTTGGAAAATGCTTAAGAAACAGATCACTTTACATTACTTAAAAATGCTTATTGGAATTTTTTAAATCTCATTGAT
This sequence comes from Sorex araneus, assembly GCF_027595985.1. Lineage (NCBI taxonomy): Eukaryota > Metazoa > Chordata > Mammalia > Eulipotyphla > Soricidae > Sorex > Sorex araneus. The sequence continues at coordinate 262,089,296 of NC_073313.1, forward strand.
ATCTGCGAGCTATCTTCCATTAGTTTTTCTATTTTTTAATGTCATTGAAGTCACTTCTGAAACAAAGTGCCTATTTCCATATAAGAAGTTTCATATATGTGATGGAAATGTTTCTCTTTGTAGAAAAGAGAACTTAAAGTAATCTTCTGAAAACATTTTTCTTATTCACCATCTTCATTGGTTGATCATCTGCTTTGACATTACTTGACTTTTCTAATGAAAAAAAGTGAGGAAAAGTTGGGCATAAAGAAATAATGCATAACTAAATTGCTAATTCTTCATAAGTTGACTGATTTTCTTATTACCAATTTATTATTTTGGTTTTTGCAAGGTTTGGGGAGCACCTACGAGTGTTCAGAATTCTCACAGCTGGGGTCACTCCTGTCAATGCTCAGGTGACCTTGGGGTGGCAGGAATAGAACCAGGTCTCCCACGTGCAAAGCATTTACTTAGCCCTTGAACTCTGTCTCCGTCTCTGTGTCTGCTCTCTCTCTCTCTCTCTCTCTCTCTCTCTCTCTCTCTCTCTCTTTCTCTCTCTCTCCCCTGTCAAGTTCAATTTATTTTTAATTAAACAGAAACTGCCTTTGAAGCTCTCAGGAGTATATTTCGAGATCATGAAGTTTTTTAAAATTATTGTTTGGTTTGTGAAGGGTTCTCTCTGTTTTGTTCTGTTTTTAGCAATTGAATACAAATTAATTATGATATATAATCAGTTAACAATACTCAAATACTTAATCTCTAAAATGAGTGTTTTGCTTGTTTTTGGATTATTCATGTGATACCCAGGGTCTATATCTGACTCTGTGCTCAGAGATCACTTCTGGTGTTGCTCATGGGATCAGATAGGGTTCCCAGGATGCATCCTGGTTAACCAGCACTCTACCAACTATACTATCACTCTGATCCCTAAGATGAGATTCTTAGTCATGGGAACTACATACACATTGCAAGTTTTTATTTATTTATTTATTTATTTTTTAACTTTATTTTATTTTAGTGAATCACCATGAGATACAGTTACAGACTTACAAACCTTCATGACTGCATTTCAATGTCTGACTATTTTTTTTTATTTTTTTAAATTTTTTTTATATAATTTATTTATTTTTAATTAGAGAATCACCGTGAGGGTACAGTTACAGATTTATACACTTTTGTGCTTATACTTCCCTCATACAAAGTTCGGGAACCCATCCCTTCACCAGTGCCCATTCTCCACCACCCGTAAACCCAGCGTCCCTCCCACCCTCCCCAATCCCATCTCCCCCCCACCCCACCCTGCCACTGTGGCAGGGCATTCCCTTCTGTTCTCTCTCTCTAATTAGCAGTACACATTGCAAGTTTTATAGTTTCTGACCCAGATCAGGTGTTTAATACCCGGATAAATAAATTTTTCACTGTTTTACACATTTTTATTCCTTACATATAAAATATTACTAAGATAAGTCAGCAGTAGAGCCTGGCAAGCTACCCGTGGGGTATTAAATATGCCAAAAACAGTAACAAGAAGTCTCACAATGGCGATGTTACTGGTGTCCACTCAAGCAAATCGATGAACAACAGTGCGACAGTGCAAAGATGAATCAGGACAATTTATGAATAGAAAAGTATAAGATACAGATCTTTCCTTGTGTTGGGGGTGGGTGGAAACTTTCGAAAGCAGAGAAGGTACTTTCTGGAAGAACAGACTTGTTGTAAAATTCTTGCGATAATTTCCCTAAGCATATAATAAATTCAGCTCTCACCGACAGTGAATACAATCGACTTCTCACTTATCATTTACACAGTTTGAAAAACTCCAGGAACCTCAACAATGCCTCTGGTATTACTTGGAAGCTTTTAAATTAGAGGCAGTCCTGGGGTTAGCCCCAGTTGTTTATTCAGCCTTTTAAAAATAAAAGGATGATACCAATGGATGTGTCCCTGGGTGCTTAGTGTATTAAATGATTTGAGAGCAAACCAGCTAGTGGCAGAAAACATATTCCATCAATTTTTAAAAAACATGTTAAGTGCAGGGATTTAGGGATTTCTTAACAGTAGAACAACTTTGGTCAGGCCAAACCTTCTGCAGAAGAAAATGATAGCACTGGCACAAAATATAAGAAGCAGGTCTGGACAGATAGTGCAGGGGGTAAGGAGTTTACCTGGTACTTGCCCACATATGTTGATTACCGGCACCCCATATGGTCTCCTGAGCACTCTCAGAGCGCAGGAGTAAGCCCTGAGCTCAGGGGTGGCTCAAAACTCAAAAAACAACAATTCAAAAGGAATGATTTGAAGTTCCTAGAGAAGAACAAAGGGGAAGCAGAAACCTGAGAGGTGGCAAGTCTTGAAAATAGGAAAATGGGGGAGGCGGTGAGAGCCAAAATTAATAAGTGTCTTGTTCTAGGTCTCACACTCCGATCCACTGGGGAGGGAAGGAAGGAAGCTCAGAGACAAAACAGCAGTTATTTATTTATTTATTTGTTTGTTTGTTTGTTTGTTTGTTTATTTATATGGGCTGGAGCAATACCACAGCAGTTGGGCATTCGCCTTTCACGCGACCGACCCGAGTTTGATTCCTCAGCCCCTCTCGGAGAGCCTGGCAAGCTACCAAGAGTATCGAGCCCCCGAGGCAGAGCCTGGCAAGCTACCCGTGCATATTGGATATGCCAAAAACAGTAACAATAAGTCTCTCAATGAGAGACGTTACTGGTACCCGCTTGAACAAATCGATGAGCAACGAGATGACAGTGAGAGTGATTTATTTATGTAGTTATTGGGTGGGGTGGGGGTTGAGTCATACCCAGTGATGCTCAGGGAACTGCCTGGCATTCTGAGGACCAAGCCCGGATAGGGCAAGCACTCAGTACTATCTCTCGAACCTCATAAAACAGTAGTCTTCCTGAACTGAGAACATGAGAACTTGTCTTGATTCAACGCTATCTACCCCCTGCATTGCTTCTCTCCTTATTGCAAAGGTGAGAAGTTCTTGTGTCCATTTTCCCTTCCACTTATTTTACTGAACAGCAAATCCTCCAGGCCCGCTCGCATTGCAGCTAACTGAATAACGCTGTCAAGTGTTCTGAGAAGCCAGAAGATTTTCATCCATCGGTATTATATCTACAAAGGCCTTGCTAAATGCACACCGGAATTTAAGTACTTATTCTTCAGATCTTTTCTACGCTGTTTTCACTAGTCTCAGGTGCAGCTCCTGGCGCTAGAAAAATAATCCAGGTGCCAATCAAGCACCTTAACCTGTCTATCTCTGGCATCACACTGTGTGGGCGGGGCGTCCCAGCACCATTTTGTAGGTCCAGGGCTCTAACCCATGGACCACAGCGACCCTGTGGCTTGGCAGCCTCTCTCCCTTCTGCTGAGCCCCCACCAGCTGGCTGCAAACTGCCAGGAGCTGCCCCTGGCCCTCCACATCACTCTTGGGGTGCTCTCACCTCCCACTTGCCTGCAAACGTTCCTTCCTTTATAGTCTTCATAGCATTTTCCCGATTTACACCCATGTAAGGACCTTTATTATAGTGTCAAATATAAGCAATGACAATTTAACATTTTGATCTCATAAAAGGGCTTTCAGTGGAAATTTTGTTATAACACATTCTACATTTTCCTCATGAGATCAGAAGGTTATTGTTTCCTGTGTTAAGAATTTTATGATTACTATAATCTACTCCAGCTACCTTGGCTGTACCTTCTTAAACGAGGGCAAGATATATTCACCAAGGAAGTGTGAAGAATAACATTGAATTTTAAACTGTTAAGGCAGCTTTGCATTTTGTGAATAAACTTCATGTTATGGTTTGTGTGTGTGAGTGTGTGTGAGTGTGTGTGTGTGTATTGTGTGCACACGCATGCTCTCGCATACATGCGTGTGTGTTTGTACCACACCCAGCAGTGCTAAGGGCTTACTCCTCATTCTGCACTCGGGATCACTCTTGATGGTGCTCAGAGAACCATATGGGATTCCTGGATGTGAACCTGGGTCTGCCACATGGAAGGCAAGCACCTTCCCCGCTACACTATCACTCTGGATCCAACTCCACATTACAATGATGTATTCATTCTCTTATACATAGATTTAGTTTAATCAGCTCTTGTGGGATTATTTGAATTTTAGAAAGTTTCTGCTATATACACAGGTGTATTCTCTTTTAGCCATCAGTCTTGAAATGACCCTAATCAGCAGTACTCAGGGATCCAAGGGCTACTCCAGTCTAATTGCGGGAGGGTGGGGTGGAGGTGCATTCCAGGCCAAGATTGAACTAGGGCATCACACATGCAAGGCATGTGCTTTATCATTTGAGTCGCAACCCAATCCCCAACAGGTTATTCTTATTTCTACTTATTTTAGGTCAGTATTGCCTCAGTGCTCTGATAATTTAAACACTAATATAAATTATGAAATGTGTTTGCATATTATACCCCTGTTGTTCATATGTGTGTGTGTGTGTGTGTTTGGTTTTGGGGCAATAACCAACAGTGCTCAGGGATTATTCCTTGCTCTGGGACGAGGGATCAGTCCTGGTGGGGTTTGGGGACCATATGAGATGCCAGACATACATAGAACCTGGGTTGGCCACTTGCAAGGCAATACCCTACTTGCTGTACTCTGGCCCTTTCTAAATAAATTATTTCCAGCACACCAGGAGTGAGCTGTAGGTGAAGCTTCGATTCACCTGCAACCCTCTCAAAAATCTAATATCTTCCTTCAAATATCTTACTTTACAGCACAACTCAAAACAACAGCGGGGCTAGCCTGCTAAAGGAGAGATGAAATGAGGGGGTGCTTTGCTCCTTGACTTTCACTGTATCATTGTCATCCCACTGCTCATCGATTTACTCAAGCAAGCGCCAGTAATGTCTCTAATCCTCCCAGCCCCGAGATTTTAGCAGCCTCTCCTTACTTGTCTTTCCCAACAATTAGAGGTTCTTTCAGGGTCAGGGGAATGAGACCTATCATTACCGTTTTCAGCACAACGAATACATCACAGGTAGCTTGCCAGGCTCTGCCCATGCTGGTGGGATACTCTTGGTAGCTTGCTGGGCTCTCTGAGAGGTGTGTGTGTGTGTGTGTGTGTGTGTGTGTGTGTGTGTGTGTGTGTGTGTGTGTGTGTATGCTCGAGGCCCCTCTCCACACGTTCGGACAGGCCTCATGCATGAAGGTACTGGCAGAGGAACCCAGGTGTGTATAATTCCATCAACAACCAACATCCGGAGACTTAAAGCAAGCTCCCAGAGGCGATATCTTGTAGCCTACTTCTCCCTCTGGGAAAAACTGGCAATCTTCTGAGAGTTTCCTGCCCACATGGGACAGCCTTGTAAGCTTCCCATGGTGTATTCATATGCTAAATCCAGTAACAAGCTGGATCTCAATCCCCTGACCCTGAAAGAGCCTCCAGTGCGACATCGTTGGGAGGGCAAAGTGGAGAGAGACTTCTAAGATTCTAAGATCTCAGGAAAAAAATGAATTGAGAGGTTACTGAGCCCGCTCGAGAAATCGATGATTAATGGGATTTCGTGATCGTGTTATATATATATATATATATATATATATATATATATATATATATATATATACCATATATATTTTTTTCTCTATAATTTGTTGCCTACCGGCTAAACTCCATCAAATATGGTGTGGTAACACACACACACACACACACAGAAACACGCAAACGCATCGGCTGTGAGAGCAGAGGAAAAAAAAAGTATTTAGGATAAAACATGGACTTCTGCAGCATAAAATAACTCCAAAAAACGTGATTTAAGGACCCACTGTTCAATCCTTCAAGTGTTTCACTGTAGAATTTGTCTTTGCACATGAATTTATTTTTGGTTTTGTTATCTTCTTTAGTTACCTTTTGTTTTTGCCGTATATGAGGGGCCACACCCTGCAGTGTTCATGGCTGACTCCTGGCTCTGAGCTCAGGGATCATTTCTCCAAGGGTCAGGAGCCCATCTGGGGTGCGCAGGTATCGAACCTGGGTCAGCTAAGTGCAAGGCAAGCACCTTTTCTACTCTATCAACACCTTGGCCCCACGGTATAATATTCATCTTTCAAAAGTAGAATCACTCCAGATGCTACAACTGTGAGACACAATTCACATCCTGATGTATAGGAAACACCCTGTGTATAAAAATAAAAAGAAAAGGCGCGGGCGAGGGAAGGGACTCCTCATCGCACCGAGCCAGGCACAGGGCCTAGGGCAGCCGCTGTCTCTCCCGCCACCGAGTTCTGTAGCCCCCGGCTGCTTCCCCCACCCCGGGGAGGTTGATGGCGATGATGTGGCAGGCGAAGGAAGGAACGGAGCCAAGATGGTTGGTCTCACTTGCAGTTTATTCCAATCTCCCCTCTATACACTCTCCCCCCCTCACCTTCTCTCCAAACCCCTTTTATTGATCATGGCCCTCCAAAGGGCGCAATACATTGACGTCACCAAAGGCACCAAAAGATCTTACAGGAAGAACATTGAGGCAACATAATTCTCTTGTATCTGCAGGCCGTTAATCTAGACCCCCCCCCCCCAAAAGAAGATACAAAACCAAAACCGAAGCCTTCATTGGGCTGAAAGCACTCAGATTTACATCCCAAAGACCGGGCTGGGCCAGAGCCTGGAATCTACAATGTCAAGTCAGGCCTGGCTAGCACCTAAAATCTGCATGTCAAAGATCAGCTAGGCTTCTGTGACAAAAGGGAAACTGCCTCTGAAATTGATTCCAGAAGGCAGCTGGAAAAGGGGAAATATTCCAACAACCCTGGATATTAGGATAATTTTCCTATACAGCAAACTTTTTGCACTGTTTTCAAGTATATTCCTGCACAACAGGAGTGAGTGCTGGATGCAGGCCCATGCAGATGTGTCTGTGGGGCATTCCAGGGTGAAACCTGTGGTGATCTGGCTGTAAGAAGGAGCCCTGAGGTCAGCGAAGAGAGGTGTATGTGCAGGTGAGTTTTGTAAATTCACAAAATTAAAAAGTGAGCTGGAGTGGACGCATGAAGGAGGAAACAGGGCCGCCAGGCTGGTTGGTGATCCATTGTCATTTATTCTATTCTCCACATAGAACTGTTCCAGTCTCACTAAGCTTCCCATTCCAGCCTCACCCTGCCCCTCATTCCTGTCTCCTCCCACCCCCCATGCTAGTCGCTTCGCACTCTGTCTTGCAGCCTAGGTCTTTGGCCAACCCTGCAAGCATTCCTGGTAGCAACTACACCGAGGTGAGGTAGCACAGTCAACATATGAAAGCCTTCCTTTCCAGGAAAGCTCTTCTAAGATAAGACAAAGACCTCCAAAGTCAGGAGATCTGCTCAAGGCAGAATACCGCTTAGGAGTGTGTTTCTCCTTTCCTTACTCCAACAACCATCTTAGATTTACTTACATACTCTTTCTCATCTTATTTTTTTTTTTTGCATTTTGGGTCACACCTGGCTATGCACAGGGGTTACTCCTAGCTCTGTACTCAGGAATCACTCCTGGCAGTGCTCAGGGGACCATATGGGATACCAGGAATTGAACCCGGGTTGGCCGCGTGCAAGGCAAATGCCCTACCAGCTGTGCTATAGCTCCAACCCTATCTCATCCATTTTTATAGACACAGAGATACATTAAGTTCATAGGGTGGCTCTCCTGGGGATATCTCGCAATAGATCCCAGACTATGGTGCTCAGGCCAGATTAGTCTTTCCTAACGCTAATAGGATCCTAGTTCAGTTGTTACTCATTGGATTATGACAGAATTTGTCTATGACACTTCTCTTCACTTATAGTAAGTATTATGGCACTTGTCCTGTCCCATTTCAATACCAGAGTAGCTCACAGCTTGCCTTCTCCTTGTCATTAATCCATGCCTCTGTGTGTGTGTGTGTGTGTGTGTGTGTGTGTGTGTGTGTGTGTGTGTGTGTGTGTGTGATATTCAGAGCATAGTGGAGTGAAACCTGCAGTGATCTCCTGGCTGGAAGGAGTAACTCGAGACTGGAAAGAGAGACATGTGACTTGTGTGCAGATGAGTGTCTGGGGACCCTCCCTGGCATGGACCCTGGACAGCATGTTGGTGACCTGAGCTCATGTGAATTGCACTGCTGACTCCTGGCGCCTCAAGACTTCTGGATCCAGGTAACTGTGCCATTCTCACGCTGCCGTTCCTTCACCCAAACTGTCCGTCATGAAAACTGCACTTTGTTTTCTTCGCTTTGCTCCATTTTTTTCATCTGTCTTGTGTCCATGGGCTGGAGCAATAGCACAGCATAGGGCATTTGCCTTGCAGAGGCCGACCTGGGTTCGATTCCTCCCTCCATTCCTCCTTCCCTCGCTGAGAGCCCGGCAGGCTACCGAGAGTATCCTGCCTGCAAGGCAGAGCCTGGCAAGCTCCCCGTGGCATACTCAGTATGCCAAGACTAGTAAAAACAAGTCTCACAACGGAGACGTTGCTGGTACCCACTCGAGCAAATAGATGAACAACAGGATGACAGTGCTCCAGTGCATTGTTCATATGATTAATATAATAATATTCTACTGCTTCATATCACATAGATGCATACATGATATCAATTTAAAAGTACTCACTGTATTGGGGGCTGGAGCGATAGCACAGCGGGTAGGGCATTTGCCTTACACGCAGCCAACCCGAGTTCGTTTCCCAGCATCCCATATGGTCCCCTGAGCACCGCCAGGAGTAATTCCTAAGTGCAGATCCAGGAATGATCCCAGTGCGTCGCCAGGTGTGACCCAAAAAGAAAAAAAAAGGTACTCACTGTGAAGTAAATTTAAAGTTTATTAACAGGAATTTATTTGGGAGTTTATTCAAAACAAATTGAAACCCAGGGCAGGGAGACTGATATTTGGCTTCTTTGAGTGATAAGAGATCAATATTGGCCTGGAATTAGTTCACAAGAGTAAGTTACATGTACAGCAAAAGTACATAATTGTTATTTACCCAAGAAAAGAAAACCCCATGGGCCTGAAAAGCAATGCAGGGTTTAAGACACTTGTCTTGCATGCATACAGCACTCAGTTTGATCCCTCATACCGCATAAGTTCCTGACAGTGATGAGAGTTACTCCTGTGTGCAGATCCAGGAGTAGCCTCTGTGGTACTGCCTGATGTGGCTCAAACCCTCCCTGACTCAAAAAAAGAAAAAAAAAAGACTGCTAGTAAATTTCTAATGGTTTAGGTTAGCCAATGAAGGTAGGCTGCTAGTTCACTCACTGTTAAAGAACAAGAACTATTCATACATTCAAGCAGTTCTTTGGTTTTGCAGTTTGAAGTGACCTGATTTTGGGTAAGGATGAAAAGAATTTGAGGTATTTATCCTGAGTCTCATCCTTTTCCTTTTTTTTTTTTTTTTTTGCCTTTTGGGTCACAACCAGCGATGCTCCTCAGGAATTATGGGATGCAGGCGGTCAAACCTGGGTTGTCCGAGTACAAGGCAACCTTCCTACGCACTGTACTAGAACTCTGGCCCCAAGTTTCATCCTTATAGACATGAGCATTCATTGAGGCTGCTAACTTGGGCTTTTTCATCCGTAGTGGTAACAGCCAGTGATGGTGGGTTTGGTGAGAGAGAAATCCTTGTCCACTGTTGTTGGGAATGCGCTCCAGTTCAGCCTTTATGGAAGGCAAAATGGAGATCTATCCCCAAAAAAAGGAATGGGACTACCACATGATCCAGCAATATCTCTCCTTGAAATCTACCATCAAAACCTAAAAACTTTCATTCTTAAAATATATGTCTATGTTTGTCACCATACAACCCAAATGCCCAACTGAAAATGAACGGATGAAGAAGTGTGGTCTATAGACACAGTGGAATACTATGCAGCTCCAAGAAATAACAGAACTATGCATTTTGCTGCAAACTGGATGTACTAGAGAATATCATGCTGAGTTAAATCAGTGAGAAGGAAAGGGATCTATTGTAGAATGACTTCTCTCCTACTCGGGACTTAAAGATACACAGCAAGGCAGCAACAAATTTCCAAGGCAACATAATGGGACAGCTGATCCACATGATTGAGTGGGGAGGTGGGGATAGAGGGATGTTGGGGTTCTTGGGAGAGGGAGGGAGTATACTGGGGATGGGGATGGGGTTGCAATTATTTGCATAAGGAACCATTATTATTAGCCTTGAAAACTACAAAACTTCAACAAAACTAAAATGTTTAAAATAAATGAATAGCTAGGAAACATAGCCCATGGCAAGTTGTAAAGAAGGATTTACTGTGGATGGTTATTATAAAGTGATATAAAGTGGGATCAGTTACATATTCTGCAAATAAAAATCCCTAGACAGAGGAGGTGAATGCTAGCTAGTAAGCAGGGCATGTGTGATGTTGTCATCATCTATGGATGAAGATTTGCTCGCCGTTGGGATGATATTCATAGAAGCACCCATTGCATGCCACTTTTTAGAATTACTTGCTAGACTACAAGTCTTGTAGTTACTGAATCTTTTCTACTGACTTGGGAAGCTGATTCTCTCTCAGTCCTAGTTCTGAGTGTTGTGAGATCCAGCTGTCTTTTGTTCCAGTAGGGAGTTAGGAAGCCTTGACGAACTCATTTTAGCAGGTGCCATTTTCCACCAGATGCAGGGGAGAAGGCTGATTTATTAGCCACTGATGAAAGATTGCTAGTTTGTGAAAAGGTGGCACATCATTTTGCAGAAATATCATGTTTTTTCGCCCTGACTTCCTCTTGTGCCCCTTCTTGAGTCCTTTCCCTAAGATTTTAAGTACCAATTTCATTGTGACCCTCCTGCTGATTGCTACCCACAGGCCTCATTGGTACTGCTTAGCATGCTAGGGTCATCTAAAAGTCAACTCTCTTTCATGATGGCATAGTTCTATTTTTGGCTAACTTAAGGTGTCTGAAAAAAACACATTTGTGTGATAGATTAAAGTGACAGAAAAACACCCTGGGCATAGTCATTTCACATGGTGCAACAGATTTCCAAAATAAAATAGCTTTCCCCTCCTCCCCTCCCCCCCACCGCCCCTCAAAGTAATATCCTCAGGAGAATCAGATCCTGTTTGGCTCTTAAGTCCTTCACACATTATTAATTCCCAAACAAAGAGGTGATAAATTTCACCCACAAAACTAGTTCACTGTACAGAGGGGGGAAATAGACCTGAGATAACACCTTACTTGATCACAGAGTATTGGCACATCATCACTTTCACTGTATCACTGTCATCCCGTTGTTCAGTTGTTCATCGATTTATTAGAGCGGACACCAGTAACATCTCCATTTGTCCCAGCCCTGAGATTTTAGCAGCCTCTCCTTCTCATTTTTCCCAAAGATCGGAGATTCTTTTCAGGGTCAGGGGAAAGAGACTGTTATTGTTTCTGTATTTGGCATACCGAATATGCCACAGGGAGCTTGCCAGGCTCTGCCATATGGGTAGGATACCTTGGTAGCTTACGGGGCCCTCCGAGAGGCATATATATATGTACACATATATACATATATATATACATTTCCCTTTATGATGATGTGTCGCAGCCGCGTGGTCCAGGAATATGTTCACTCATGCGTGAAGCTTGGCCTGAGCATGTGGAAAGTGGCCTGGAGCATAGTGGTAGGGTAGTGGAGGTCAGCTGCCGGGGCTGGGGTGAGTGGTCACAAGGTCAACCTAAAGTCAACCTGCAACAAACTATTGGCACATTGTCACTTGTCACTTGTCATCCCATTGATCTTCGATTCGCTGGAGTGGGCTCCAGTAATGTCTCCATTCGTCCCTGTCATGTGCTTGTGTAGCCCAATGGTATCTGCTCGCTTCAGGAACACAAAGAGCCTCAAACCGTTGGCATGTTAAAAAAATTAAAATCTTATGTGCTCATTCTGGTCAGTGAAGAAAATGTTACCCATGGAAAAGTTATTAAATGTATCAGCAAAAACACAATTTCATCATTACCCCCCTTCTTTTGATATCATCAGGTACACTTTCCACACTCCATAAGAACAAGCTTCTTCATAGATTTCATGACCTCAGACCACATACTTAGAAGCAAGCATGTTTACTTTTAACATCCTGCTAATTACTTGCATCTATATAGTAATATTTGGACATGGTTTGCCTTTTGAACCAAATCTTAGATAAGCCTGTAGAAAGACATGTTCTGGAGAGATTCCAATTCATCAACATTGTCACAAGGACAATGAGTCTGCATTCCTTGAATCCCTGAAACTTTTTTCTGGAAACCTTTGTTGGTGGTTATTCTTGTGAGAAAGGTTTAAGATTAAAAGCATCCTGGGCAGGAATCATGTTATTGATTAGAGTTGCAGATTTCTTTCTCTTGGAGAAGTTTAAAATTTTTAATAGCAATAAGAAAATGAGCAGCATTTATTTAAACAATTTTTCCTTCAAAAGGTCATAAGTGAAATGCTGCTTTAGGGTAGAATATGAAATATTCAGCAAAATAAGAAATGATACCACTGAAAAGCAAGAACTAAATAGTTGCGTATTATTCCTAATCTATGACATACTAAAAGCAAAATCAAAATTTAATATGCTGGTGATTTATTTTGAAATCTTAAATAAAGGCTAACATAAAAACTTGCCCATTCTGAATGCAAGCAACTCCCTATGTGGGAAAATTTTTTTTAATTACAATATAAAAAATACATTTTCATTTTCTTCTAGTTGATTTATTACATAATGGTCTCCCACTAAAATATAATAAAAAATATGTCCTGTAGCTCAAATTGCTGCAATAAGCTTTTATGGAAGAAAGCATGAGATAAATTAAGTTTTCAATTGTGGAAAACTAATGAGTTCATAAAAATCATTATTCTTGACTTTGTATTCATATCAACAAGTAAAGTTTCTACTCAATTTTGAAAAAAATCTCTTGTATCAGCTGCATTTTACCTGCCACGAGCTTCAACAGATTTATTGATGATAGTAAGATAAAATTATCTTTGAAGGAAAAACAAGAACTAAGTAGGTTTGCAAAATCTAAACCTAGCTCTGTGTGTACTTCTGAGTGCAACTGTCTGCAAGATTGGAAAAAGAGTAATGGGACCGCTAGTGTGAAAGGAGAGAGAATCAGGAGAATGACACCACCCAAGGCTTTCAAGTCCATCTTTATATAGTGTGACATGAATAGCCTGGAATGTTTCCAGAGATATTTCATTATATTTAGCATGAATGTAATTATGGCTCGGTTGTTCAATATTCAATTCCATCTGAGAAATATAAAGAAGAAGCATCCTTAATGGCCTGTGACTTAGCAATTTGTTTCTGGGAAAATATGCCATATTCTGTTAGTAAATGTGCTGGGCATCCTATAACTCAGATAAAATGTAAAGCAACTACTTACTGGCACTGGAATCGAGATACAGGAGCAACCCACACACCCCATTTTGATGCAGTTTATCCATTTATTGATTAATCATTGATGACTTAGCAAACATTTGCTAGTCTTTTATTATTTGGAGCAATCAAGGAAGAAGTAATGGTAGCTTCATAATGGCTAACCCTAAAATAAATTTGCAAGTATGACTTGTAACTGAAAATACTAAAATATCTGCTCCCTAAAAATATTCTTTTTATTCTTTTTATTCAATTACACTACCTCCGTTTTGCTAATGACATCGTTCTCATAACACTAAACATTAGCCAAGCGGCACAATGCTGGCCGACTTCGACCACGAGTGTGGAAAGGTCGGACTGCAGCTGAATCTCAACAAGACGATGTTCATGAAAAACGAACTCGTCCCTGAAGCTCCATTTGCTCTCAATGGAATGAACATATCCGAATGCAGCATTTATTTGTACCTGCGTCGAGAAATCAGCATGAGGAACAGCTGGGTGCCAGAACTGCGCAGGAGGAAGAGAGCAGCATGGAATGCATTCAAGAGCGTCAAAGAAGTGGTTAAGAGAACGAAGAACCTCTGACTTTGGGCACATCTTTTCGATTCCAACGTTCTTCCTGCACTAACATATGCCTCAGAGACCTGGGCCCTATGCCAGCAGAATGAGAATGCTATTAGGGTATCCCAAAGAGGAATCGAAAGAGCTATGCTGGGAATATCATGTCTCACTCAGGTGAGGGGAGTCTGGAGTTCTGACCTCCGTTGACAGTCAAGAATCAAGGATGCTATCTCGTTTGCCAAGGCATCAAAAATCAGATGGGCCGATCATGTAATGCAATTCAGAGACAACTGCTGGATTCCACAGGACGTCAGAAGACCTCGTGGCCGCCCACCAACTAGATGGTCAGATTTCTTCATCAAATCCCTGAATGAACAATTTGGGGCTCTTCCTGTTCCTGGAGCAAGCAGATATCACTGGGCTGCACTAGCATGCGACAGGGACAAATGGAGACGTTACTGGTGCCTGCTCGAGCAAATGGAAGATAACGGGACTACAAGTGATACAAGTGTGATTTTATTAGCTCTTATATATTAAAAAAAAAGAAACAGGTCTAGATAAATTTTGTATTAAGGGCTTTTAATCTCATACATAACAGTTTCTTTTATCAATCTGTTAACTTAAATTTCTTACTTTGCCAGAAAAACATTGTATAAGCTAATGAAGCTTAGACTTGAAGATCCTGAGACCATAAAAAATCACTGCATCACTGTCATCCCATTGTTCATCGATTTACTTGAGCAGGCGCCAGTAACGTCTCCATTCGTCCCAGTCCTGAGATTTTAGCAGCCTCTCCTTACTCGTCTTTCCCAATGGCTGGAGGCTCTTTCAGGGTCAGGGGAATGAGACCTGTTATTATTACTGTTTTGGCATATTGATTACACCACAGGGAGCTTGCCGGGCTCTGCCGGGTGGGTGGGATACTCTTGGTAGCTTGAGGAGAGTAGCTTGTCATGGTTAATAGATATCAGGAAGAGGGGTAGGAGGCAGGGCTCACCAGGTGGGAGCTTCACATGTCAGAGCCTGAGGTCTGAGGCCCAGCAGAGCACGGTGTGGACATCCCCAAGCCCAAACTGTGTCAGCAGTGCCCTGCTGCTCCAAGGCACCAAATCCCAGGGCCAGAGATCCTTCCTGGTCCAGGTCTTGGCCCTGCCTTCCCCCAGCTGTCCTCCCTCAACTCTGCCAACTGGAAGCAGCAGTGCAGTGCCCCGGTGCCAGGTTATTCAATGCCATGTTTCTGCACATCACTTCCTCTGAGAAAAATCCTCAAGTCTCCAGTCAGCAACCTGACTCTTCCAGTTTCAATGTCACCAACTCCACGAAGTCTCCCAGACTTCCCCCGTCAGCCGCTTCCCCTAGAAAGCATGCCGGCTCCCTGTCGCACTGTACTCTAAGGATCCATGTATGTCAAGATAATCACGTCTCCCCAACAGGTCTCTGAGCCCCTAAGGACGCTTATTCTTAGTGTCTGACGCAGCAGGAGCTTGGAAAGGCGTTTGTTGGTGCTGGAGCGTTAGTTCAGTGGGTAGGGTGCATTATATATGCCTTTCCCTACACCCCAACCCTCATCATTTTCCCCGATCTTTCTAGACATATTGTCTTTGTTGATTATAATTTGCTTTGTAGCCCCATTTACAATTTAACAATAATACCTTCTCCCTGAGGAACTTTGGACACTACATAAAAATAAAAGCAAACAAGCAAACAGTACCACCTACACACACACACACACACACAGTGCCTGATAATTTCATCTTTTACATTCGATTCAGAAGCTTCTAATACCCTTGAGATAATTAGTATAAAATCAAAATACAAAGGGTAATTAGCATACCATTGTTTGAGACTCCCAAATTAAGATAATATAAAGAGAAGATACCCAGCTAACTTCTTATTTCAGACAAACAATAAATAATATATTAGAATAAATCTGTCTCAAATATTGCATGGTATAAAGCATAGCTGATTCTATAATTTTTAATTTATTTCTGTGAAATTCAAATTTGCCAAGTGTTTTATTTAATTTGGTAACTGTTTAATTAAAATGTTGATGTTAACTTGTTTGGGGAACAGTAAATGAATTTTATATTGCATTTTAACTAAAAGTTAGAATGATTGGAACAGAACATGTATTCTTCAAGCAAATTATTCTTTAACTTTTTACAACCCATCAGGATAATTTTTACTTCAGAATTGTGTAACAGGTGGGTTGTGTGGTTTTTCTGGCCATAATTTTTAAGGTTACCTGTCCTAAGAGCTACATCATTTTACATTCCACATTTTCATCAATAATATGCAAGGATTTTCTTTTCTCAATACCTTGCTCAAATGTTGATTCTTGTCATTTTTTATGGAAGCTATTCTAACAAGTATAAGGTGATTTTGATTTACATTTATGAACACATTTCCTTGTTGTTTGTTTTGGGGACCACACTTGGTGGTCATTGGGACTTATTTCTGACTCTGTGCTCAGGGATCACTCCTGGAAGTGTTTGTGGAATCATAAGAGTGACAGAAATTGAACTCAGTTGGCCAATGCAATACCCCACCCACTGTACTATCATTCCTGCCTCTCTTTTACTTTTTATTGATTTTTGTTTATATCCAATGATGATCAGAGCTCACTCTGAG
This sequence comes from Sorex araneus, assembly GCF_027595985.1. Taxonomy (NCBI): domain Eukaryota; kingdom Metazoa; phylum Chordata; class Mammalia; order Eulipotyphla; family Soricidae; genus Sorex; species Sorex araneus. Next base: position 262,105,790 of record NC_073313.1, read on the forward strand.
AGCTTGTAGTGCCAGAGATAGAACTGAGGTTGGTCGCATGCAACTACTCCTGCACCAACTTTCTTGCACCTTTCACAAGCCATATCATGTATCTGATAACGTCTTCTCTGTCTTCATGTGCCATGAGGTAGATGTCGACTCACACTTCTTTTTTTTCAACAGATTTAGCATCATTTGCTCTATTTTCAACTCTGGGTATGTGTGTAAATCCCTCTCCACAGGGCTGTGTAAACCCCTCACGTGCGGGGATTCCACATGAAAGGATGCTCACAGACTCTCAGGGCGGCTCTCTCTCGGCGCCCACGTTCAGTGCTCTCGAGCCACTTCTCCACCAGGATGGCTGTTGCATTGGGACAGGTGAAGGAAGGACGAGGGCCAGGCTGGTTGCTGATTAGCTGCTGTTTATTCAGTGTCTCGTCTCTCCCAGCTCTCTCCAACCTCTCTTTCTGTGTGTGTGTGTGTCTCTCTCTAACCACGCAATCCTTTCTTCCTACTCTATCCATCTCCTCTCTCTCCCTCTCTCTGCTGTCTCTCTGCTGTCTCCGTAACTGTCTCTCCTTCAATCCCCTCCCTCCTTCAATCAATCCCTCCACAGCAATCTTCAATCAATCAATCCCTTTCAACCACAGCCAGTCTTTTTTATCCTCTAACCACATCTCCCCAACCATGTCTCCCCACGGGAAGGGTGATCAAAAATGTTTTTCCAGTCTTCCCGACCACCTGCAGCCACAAGCACAAAACAGCCCTTAAGGTGTGTTTGTGTTTCTCCTCTCCTTAGACTAGCAACTTAATTAACGTCTTTAATTCTCCTTCCTAATATTTACCATTCTGTAGGGACACAGTAATAGACACATTTAGGTTTGTAGGTTGATTCTCCTGGGGATATCTCACCAAAGACTCAGACTAGAGTGCTCAGGCTGGATTAACCATTCCTAACCCAAGCAGGGTCCAAATCTAGTTATTACTTTTGGAATGTGACAGAATTTATCCATGGCCAAGCTCTTAACTTACAGGTAAGCATTAGGGCACTTTGGCCAGACCCAGTTTGATGCCAGGGTAGCTCATAGCTCACTGCTTGCCCTGAGTCTATCCAATCCCTTCTAGGGACCCTGCTTTTGGGCAACTGAGTCTTAAGTTGGGAGAGTAGATGTCCAGGAAGTAATATTATCTGGAGTCAATCAACTCCCATGTCAATTCCCAAGCTACAGGCTTATCTTTTTAACTGTATTCCTGTATCCATAGAAAAAGCAACTGCTCCGAAATCACTAACCATGCAAAGGACATTAAGGAGAAGAGAAAGACAATATTTACAAGTCAGAGTCTGAGCAGGAGACAAAGGTAATTGACAGGTGGGGGGGGAGCAATCAACAAATACAAGCTCCCAGTGACCAGGGAGGAAGGGCAAACTAACATTATCCTACAGATATGGGTCAGAATTAGAAAATATAGTTTACATATATGAGCCCAAAAGTTAGATTACTGGCATAGCAGGGGAATGGAAAAAGAATTCCCTCATTGAATTGTTGTATATCTTGTATATTGTGTATGGGAAGGTTTATATTTATAGAATATGTTTTGTCTTATCATTCTGTCTATAATTATGTTCATGTTTCAAATGTAATAATTGTATTATCAGTTACTATTAAAATGTTAGGTTTTGGGGTCAGAGAGCTAATACAGGGGTAAGACACCAATCTTGCATGTCACTGGTTGAAGTTTGATCACTACCACTGGTGTGTGGTCTGAATTCACGAAGAGTGATTCCTGGACATAGAGCCAGAAATAAACCCTGAGCACTTCTGGATGTGGCTTGATGGCTTTAAATAAATGAACAAATAAACAGATAATATATAAGGATTTTTGAAAATAATTTAAAATTTTGAGGAAACCAGCATCTGTACATTTTTGAGTTTTTCAAGTCCATTAGTATGATGTGTGTTTTTTATTTTTATTATCAATGTTTGGTTAAACATACTTGCTTGTATTCTCTGATATACAGTCTTTGTCCATCTCGAGAGCCCGGCAAGCTACCTAGAGTATCCAGCCCACACAAAGAGCCTGGCAAGCTCCCCAAGGTGTATTTGTTATGCCAAATACAGTAACAATAACAGGTCTCATTTCCCTATCCCTGAAAGAGCCTCCAATTGTTGGGAAAGATAAGTAAGGAGAGGCTGCTCAAATCTCAGGGTTAGGATGAATGGAGACATTACTGGTGCCCGCTCGAGCAAATCGATGAACAACAGGATGACAGTGATATGGTGATAGAGTGATCAATGTTGTATAGTTTTTGTGTATGGTTATCAACTTTTCTCAGTATTCATGCCTAGCTTTTCTAGCATTAGTATATTTTCTAGGAATTACAGCATACTACACATAATGGCATGCATAAGAATGCATTCTTGAATTGCTTCTGCTCTCAGTTGATAAGCATTCCATAACTAACTATAATGTTAGCTTTCATTTTATTCCTTAGGTGTATCTATTGGGCAGAGTTTATTTAAATTCCTATGTTGTTTATAAACTTTGTACTTGTGTATATGCACATATTGATTTTTGCTAAGTAACATGTTTTACTTTTTTCTTTCAAATAGTCTGAGGTCTAGGAGTATATATGAACATATATACTGGCAAATATATAAGTACATATAAAGTATCAACTACATATTGAGAGATAAAGGTAAAGCTATGCAGCTATACAGACTTATACAAGAGAAAAAACAGACTATAGTCTCTTATTTTTGCCTAAATTGTATTTACGTTCAAATTTTGATTGTTATTGTTGTTTTTAATTTGGGGGCTACCCATGACGGTGCTCAGAACTTGCTTCTCAGACTCAGACAACTCAGGGATCACTCCTAATAAAGACTGGAGGTTGCCAGGAATCAAACCTGGATTGAGTTTTTGCGAGGCAAGTGCTTTACCTGCTGTAACATCTCTCTCTCTCTATGGTCTACGAATCCCTTTTTAAGTGAATGCTGAGGTTATGATTTGAGGTGTTAATGGCAATACATTTTCTCCTTTGAACTACGAGAGTGACTGATAGCATGACACAAATTTTGATCACTTGTATCACTTGTCATCCTGTTGATCTGTCAAGTGCCAGTGTAGCCCAATGATATCTGCTCGCTCCAGGGACAGGAAGAGCCTCAAATTATTTATTCAGGGTTTTGACAAAGAAGTCTGACCATCTCGTAGGTGGGCGGCCACTCAGTCTTTTGACACCTCGTAGAATCCAGTCCGTAACAGCTCTAGTCCAGCAGTCTTCTCTGAATCGCATTACGTGTCTGGCCCATCTGATTTTTGGCGACTTGGCAAAGGAGACAGCGTCCCTGATTCTTGGTTGTTCACAGGGGTCGAACGCCGGATTCCTTTTCTCATTTGAGTGAAATGTGATACCCCAAGCATGGCTCTTTCAATTACCCTTTGGGATATCCAAATAGCTTTCTCGTCCTGTTTGCATAGAGCCCAGGTCTCTGAGGCGTATGTTAGTGCAGAAAGAACGGTGGAGTTGAAAAGATGTGCCCAGAGCCGGAGGTTCTTCGTCCTCTTAACCACTTCTTCAACACTCTTGAAGGTGTTCCACGCTGCCCTCTTCCTCCTGTGCAGTTCTGGCACCAAGTCGTTCCTCATGTTGAGTTCTCGACCCAGGTACACATAGCTGCTGCATTTGGAGATGTTTGTTCCTTTGAGAGCAAATGGAACATCCAGGACTAGTTAGTTTGTCATGAGCATTGTTTTGGTGAGATCCAGCTGCAGTCCGACCTTTCCACACTCATGGTCGAAGCATTTGTGCCGCTTGGCTAATGTTTGTGCTAAGCTATGTATTTTATTTTCATGCAATTAAGGGATTTTCTGAGGTATCTTCTGATTTTTCTTTCAGCCTATGAGTTATTAAAAATAGTATCTGTTTACCAACTACTTGGAGAATTTTCAAATATTTTTCTGTTATTTTTCTGCATTTAAATTCCATCACACCAGGAAAACACACTTAGATAACTTGCATGATTTTAACCATGCTGCAAATTGTTATATTATTCAGAATAGCATCAATCTTGCTGAATGTAAATTTGCATTTGAAAAGATGTTATATTTTTATGTTTTTGATTAGAGTTTTCTACAAATGTCACATAGATGGTGAGTTGATATCCAAATCTTCGTTTTTATTTATTTTCTGCATACTTTTCTACCTTCTAATTTTAGAGAAAAAAATGGAATATTTTTATCTTAACTCTTTGTCTATATGTCCTTGAAGTTCTAACAATTTCTGCTTTGTATATTTTAAAGCAGCTGTTGTTTAAATGTATGACTTTTTAAATAAAGAGGTTAATCATTTAGCATTATAAAATGACCTTCTTTATTCTTAGATATATATCATGTTTGATATTAACATATAATATTTTATTGAGTTAAAATTAGTTTGCATTTAAAAGAAAGAATAAGTGAATCTGAGAACAACACTTTGCTATCATTGAGAATTATGGTCCACTCCATAGCCCCAATCCTTTTATAAGTGAAAATTTCAGGTTAGGTATTTAGTTATGGTTTATTGTCTCCACCATGCTCATTTATCTTTTCACTTGAATAGCATGGAATGAGACTAACGAGACTGATGAATAATATAAATACCAATTGCATAGTTTTACTTATGATTTAATTGTTTTGCTTTGTTTGGAAGTATAACAGTGGTACTCAGGGCATCACTCTATGTTCAGGAATAACTCCTGGTGATGCTCCAAGGACCACCTTCAGTACCAAGGATTGAAACTGAGTCAATGTTATAGAAGGTAAATGTTTTCCTTGCAATTCAATCTCTTCATCCCCTTTTATTTATATTAATTTTCAGTGCTTTACCTTTGAGCCATATCACCAAACTGCTCTTCCATTTGTTTTTAGACTTATGTTTATAAAAATACTGTGATTTGCAAAGTTATTCATATTAGAGTTGTTTCAGGCATACAATGTTCCAACACCAGTCCCATTACCAGTGTGACTTTCCCTCCACCAGTGTCACCAGTTTTTTCTCCACATGCCTGGCCTCCCCCCCTTAGCACAGAACAGATTTATTTCATACAGCTTTCTCCAAGAAAACTTATGGGAATGGAAATGCAATGATCAGAAAATGTATAAAAGTTGATTTGTGATAATTGATTGCTATACGTTTTTAACCTACGTAAATAAAGGAATTGTTATTTAAAATCAAATAATTTTATGTTGAGACTGAAATAGTCATTGAAGCCCTAGCCCAACAGGGTGTTCAAACTTAATACAGCAGAATCTTTTGTGAACTCTATTAGGGATTCACCACCAAGATCTTACAATTCTACAAAGAAGCGATCATCGACATAAAGAGAGGGGTTTGACAGGGCAACACCATTTCACCGGAACGCTTTAGTATCACCCTCGAGAACATCATGCAACGACTGGAATGGGAAGGAATGGGAGTGAAGACAGACAGTCTGCAACTACACCACCTCAGCTTCACTGATGGCATCATTCCATAACACCAAATATCAGCCAAGCAGCACAAATGCTGGCCAACTTCGACCATGAGTGTGGAAAGGTCGGACTGCAGCTGAATCTACCAAGACAATGTTCATGAGAAACGGATTAGTTCCTGATGTTCCATTTGCCCTCAATGGAACAAACATCTCCGAATGCAGCAGTTATGTGTACCTAGGTCGAGAACTCAACATGAGGAACGATCTGGCACCTGAACTGCACAGGAGGAAGAGAGCAGTGTGGAACACCTTCAAAAGCGTCAAGAAGTGGTTAAAAGGACAAAGAAACTCCGGCTCCAGGCACATCTTTTCGACTCCACCATTCTTCCTGCACTAACATACACCTCGGAGACTGGGGCCCTACAAAATCAGGATGAGAATGCTATTCGGGTATCCCAAAGAGGAATCCAAAGGTCTATGCTTGGAGTATCACATTTCACTCAAGTGAGAGAAGGAATCCGGAGTTCCAGCCCCTGTCGATGATCAAGAATCAGGGACGCTGTCTCGTTTGCCAAGGTGTAGAAAATCAGATGGGGCAGATACATAATGCAATTTAGAGATTACTGCTGAACTAGAGCTGTTACCAACTGGATTCCATGGGATGTTAAAAGACCATGTGGCTGCCCACCTACGAGATGGTCAGACTTCTTCGTCAAGACCCTTAATAAATGGTTTGATGCTCTTCATGTTCCTGGAGCGAGCAGATGCTATTGAGCTACACTAGCATGCAACAGGGATGAATGGAGACGTTATTGGTGCCCGTTCGAACAGATCGAGGAACAACGGGATAGCAAGTGACAAATAAAGAAATTAAAATCAGATAATACATTATAATATAATATCTACTCTCATTTACTTAGATAAGTTTTCAACTCTGTTATTAAAATATATTAAATCAACTTATTTTGTACTTGGATTTCATAATGCCAATATTCTTATCTACTCTGTTATTAATAAAACTCTTTAAAGAAATTCTTTGCTAATGTATTTCAGAGTTCATTTTGAAGTAGGTAAAGATTGCAACTAGATAGAGTGACATGCCACAGAGATGCCTTCAGACCCTGCACCAGGCTCTCTTCACCAGGGCAACTTGGAGGAGGGCGGGTAAGTTTCCCTCCCCACCCCAACAGAATCCTGGTAGAAAAAAACCTCCAGAACTCAATCGCCATGTTCCCCAGACTCGGATGAGCCTCACCCATGAGTGAATCTGCTGTATAATTGTATTCTAAATTTTAGAATTCCTGGACTTCTCATACTCTACACCACTGATGTACCAAGAGTAGCACACGACACTTGATGGTGTTTAACAAACCTGTTAGTAATCTCTTATACAGGGGCTTAATGGCTCCAGGATGAAAAACAACAATCTTCACACACTTTCCTCTAAGGAAACTTTATTGGACCATTTTTAGCAGATTATTCATAATAAGCAATACAAAATTAATTGCTTCAGTTCTGATTTGGGGGGCAAGGCTTGGGATTTGTGGCCTAAGCATTTAAAATATGGTGGTGGGAAGGTGCAACAGTGGTGGGATTGGTGTTCAAATATCAAACGTAATGAATTACTGTGAATGACTTTATTAAAATAAAATTTTTAAAAAGACTGCAACCAAGATTTAGTAAGAGTGAAAACAATTTAAATAAAAATTTAAAAGGGGGAATATCTGAATAATACAATGTGTTCTATTTTATGAAAAAATGTTGAAATAACTAACAAGATTTAATACATTCACTATAAATGAGATATTAGTTGGCTACTGAAAATGTCTCAAAGCCCTTAGCAAGCAAAGAGTAAACATTCCTTTCTTAATCTAGTAAAGGGCAGCCATAAGCACCGTGCACAGGTGCCATACTTGATGCCACGTGCTTAGAACTTTGACCTGTCTTTTAAAGAAGCTCCTTGAAAACTCCTTGAAAACTGGCTTAAAGTCTATGAATTCTCTAAATTGTTTCTTGTCCCCAAAGCTTTGAATTGTTTCTCCAATCTGAATGATAATCTGGCTGGATAATACACCCAACTAGGAAAACTCCAAGACTCAAAATGAAAAATTCCAAAGATAGACTCATCATATTAAAAGCAGCAAAATCAATAAAGCAACTTGCATACAAAGGAAATCCCTTAAGATTCACAGCAGATCTATCAAATGCAACTCAATGAGCCAGGAGGGAATAGAGGGATATAATACGAAAGTTCAATAAAATGAACACCTCATCATGATTTCCTTTTCATTCTTGAAGTCAGTTTCCTACCTGAGTTCCCTAAATTAAGCTCATAAACTATCCCAACAGAAAGACAGGTATTCGGATGTATAGAGCTACCCTAGAGATCTCTTCGCTGAGGCCGGGGAAATAGTACAGTAGGTGGGAGGCACATGTCACATGGGCCCAGCACCATACATATTCTCCCAAACACTCCCTTGAGTGATACCTACTAACAGAGTTAGGAATTATCTGTGAGCACAGCTGGGCTTGTCCCAAAAACCAAACCCAAAAAAAAAGATCTTCCTTTACATAATCTTTAAAATGTATTGATAGCTTTTAAATAGTTTTATATGTAAGGAACACATAAATAGTTTCATATATTTTAACTTCACCATAACACGTTGGGTTGGTAAGCTAATTTACTGAATGTTGATTATATGAGCCAGTTTGCTAAGAGTATTAGTTGGACTGTTTTAATAATTATTCACAATGACCTTTGAAGATAGGATTATTATTGCTCTATAATGCAGATAGAAAATGATGTGACATATTATTATATCATAAAAAGAAGGTCTAAAATAGTGATATATAAAGAAATGCAATATAGTTAGGTAATAATTACAGTTAAAATTATATCTACCCCTTCAAGTGCTTAGTAGAGTGGTTGGGTGGCATGTGGAATTAAATATTTAGACAATGAATTAATACTTAAAGATTCTCAATTATTAAGAAGAAGAGAATAGTTTTAACAGATGAAATTGAGTAATAATGCTTGCGATTAAGTTAAGGCTACAGTTGAGATCTAATAAAGTGAGATAAAGTTATTCACAAATATTTAGTGTGTATGTGACTCAAGTGTCCATTTAATGTTAATGCTATTATAGGTTGAAAAGACACATTGAACGAAAACAGGCACTAAAAAAGAATAGAGAAGTTTATAATTTCAAAATTTCTTCATGATGGAACAACTAATGATAATTCTGTGGATACTTTGAAGGTCAGACCAGAGTAAATACAAGTAGGAAAACAAACAGTATTCCAGTTTATGATTAGTGTAGACCTGGGGATGTACCACAATTTGGTCAATGAAGAAAAATTAAATGACCTAAGTTTCTGTGATGCCTCTTTTGGCCTTTATATATCACTATTGTCATATTAGAAGAATAGCAGAGTTGAGAGTTATTTAGCTGATTGTCATGGCGTGGTAATATTTTTAAATATATTCTGATGATTAACATTATAGCAGCTTCTTGCTTACTGTGTTTTGCCATGTCTCTCTAAGTATTAGGAAAACATAGTAATCAAGAGGAAATCTGGAATATATGTAACTTGTTGCACAAATTCAAATAATAAACAAGAGTGAATGTCAATTAGTTACCTAGATAACTTGACGTTTTAGCCTACCGTCTTAAGTCTTAGGCTAGACCACCTTCCGGTCTCCCCAAAGATAGGAGTTCTGTAAATGGTAAGGTTCTAGAGAACTCTTGAGATTCTCTAGGTAGTAACTTCAAATTGCCAAGAAATCTGTGACTTATAGGATTCCTTAGGAATAGTGACAAAAATTTTAAGAATTTATAGAAACCTTATATTTGAATTGCTTCATAATTTACATTTCCACAAAACCCATCTACACGTGAATTATCTATGTCCCATCTCCCTGAGTACTTTAAAAGAAACACACCTAACATTCTCCCTGGGAGGAATACCAGCACACTCTACTGGTCTACATAAACACATTTTGCAGTTACATTTAAAGAACCTCACCTGTACACAGACTAGTCTACTCTGTACAAGTGTGATCAAAATATGCATCTCGAGTCTGGTTATGTCTTTCCATTCAAAGTTCCCAGGTCTGCTTACAAAGTGCCTTATGGCTAACAGTTCAGTTCTGTAATTGTTAATTGGTAAGTAAGTAGAATTTGTGCCATTCTTAAAATCTATTCTCTAGTTTTAATGCTGAAAATAATAAAGTATAGATCTCTGCAATTAACAAAGTAAAATTAATAAAACCAGCTTGAATCTAATTGTAAATAATTATAGTTGGGGAGTCTCTTACATGCTTTTATATTTCTCTTTTTGAATAAGCTTTCTAGCTTTCAATTTCATGAACAAGAAATAGAAAGTAAATTGGTAATTTTAAAAAACATCTTTTACAAGAGCAACTGGATGCCATTTGCTTTGTTTGGGTTTTTCTTAAATGTAAAGTAATCTACTCTTAGTAAGGTAGCTATAAAAATCATCACAGTCTAAAGCAATACCTGGCCACAACATTTATTAATGATGGTGATGTTTACATGCCTTTAATGACAATATTTTCCAGGAGATCTCATAAAGTTATATTGACCGAAACAAGAATTTTTTCTAAGTTCCCATGCCTTGAGAAATTTTTAATAATCAGTGTGTGCATGTGTGTATTACAGAACAGGGGCCATAGAGATTGTACAGGGATGCTTTCCTTGCCTTATAAAATTGAACCCAAGTTTAAATTCCCTTGCGCCCTGAACACCACCAGAAATGATTCCTGAGTTCAGAACTTGAAATAAGCACAGTTGGATGTGGCCCAACTACCATCTCTGCCCTACAAAGAGCAGTTACAAGACAATATGATGACTGATCTTTATCTCTTTACACAGCCTTATTGCAAATCTAAATAAAAACTGAGTTTTACAAGAACTCATGAATTTCCTGCATGGCCTAGTGCATATTTATTGAATCTCAGCTTGAAAACAGCATCCTATTTAAATGACAACAGAACACATACTTGCTTCCTCCCCTTGACCAGATGGTACATCATCTTGGGAACTGGTGAAACCTGTCGCAATGCATAAGTGTGATCCTGTGTGAAAAATTCTGCAAGCTTGGGACTCTATCTGTGGAAGTCTCATGCTGTCTCTCATTATCACAAATAATTAGAAATTTGTATTTTTCCCAACAACAAGACACTGAGGTGAACAGCTAAGAATCACTGGCTAGCATCAAGGAAACATAGTTAGAAAAGAAATGCTTTCTAAATTCTTCTATTATGTTTACTTTCATGTTTTTTCAAATGATATTTAGAGTCAGAGAAAGAATTTCATTTCTATTATGCCTATGATAAAATACTTATAGCTATAGTGTAGAAAAAGTGCATTTGGACTGGGATATAGGTTATTTTTGTGTGTGATCTGAAAACTTGTAAAACCTACAATTTTTTCATGAAATTCTATTAAATTAATGAAAATCGTTTATTAATTTCAATAAATATATATTTCAAATTTGTGTTGGGAGATAGAAAGGAGAATAATTCCTGGATTAGCCTTGCAATATTTTTAATTTTTTAAGAAATTTATATGTTACTTTTAATGTAGATAGAACCAGTTTATTGTCCCTCTTTTAATAAACCTGTGTCATTTTTTTCCCAGGACTTTTCCAGGACCTTGTCAGATCAGGACTTGAGGGAGATCTGGCTGCTTTTTCTGTCACCCCAATGACCATGAGGGTTGATCTGGCTAATCTGACTGTCCCTTTCTCCTTATCACTCCCTATGTGTCTCCTGAAGCTGTGTGCCTGGCCAGAGAATGACCTTCCTCAAATAGAAGTGACAGTTCTTTGTTTGAGATGTGTGAGTAACTGTGGTCCCTCGCTACAACCTCCAAACAGCTTTGTCAGATCATTTTGGTTTTGGCCTTATGATACAGACCGTGCATATCAAAATAGAATGCTTGATGTGAGATACCACTCTCACTTTCACTTACATATATTTCCCTAAAAATAACATACCAAAGATTTCCTCATATGTCTTTGTAGCCTAATTGATAAAACATACATTCAACTGTTACCTACATTTAATAAAAATTTCTTGAGTCTCCATGGTTTAAGATATTGTGCATAATAGGTGTTGATGCCTACGGTAATTGATTATCCCTCATCCCACTGAGTGTTCACTTCCCTGCACCATTGTCTTGTTTTGTTGTTGCTGTTGTTGAATTTTGTGTGAGTGTCCTTACAGCTAGGATATTTGCTCTCTGTCACATGCATTGTATGTCAGTATTTTCTCTTATTTAATAAGTGTGCCTTATCCCAGGGGGATTGCCCCATAGGTGGAAGCCTGATTCATGAGCGGAGGGGAGAAGGCAGATGGAATAGAGAAGGGATCACTAAGAAAATGATGGCTGGAGGAACCAGCTGGGATGGGAGATGCATGCCGAAAGTAGATAATGGACCAAACACGATGACCTCTCAGTGTCTGTTGCAAGCTATAATGCCCAAAAGTAGAGAAAGAATATGGGGAGTATTGTCTACCATGGAGGCAGGGGGAGAGTGGGAAAGGGGGGATATTGGTGGTGGGGAATGTGCACTGGTGGAGGGATGGGTGTTTGATCATTGTGAGATTGTAACCCAAACATGAAAGCTTGTAACTATCTCACAGTGATTCAATAAAATTTTATAAATTTAAAAAATAAAAATAAGTGTGCCTTATCATTTTAGTCATCCATTATTTTGTAGTGTAGGGTCTAGTCTGACTTAGTCTCATTTGTTTTATCTGCTCTATCTTTTATCAATAAATTTGACAGTTCTGGTATCAATATCATGAATTATATTGCCTTTGCTTCAATATATTTTCTGGATTTGTATCTAATATCTTAACCTTTTATATTCCTCTTGTGCATTTTTATTTATCTTTGAGTATGAGATTGTAGTCCTTTTATGTTCTTTTGCATGTGGCTATACAGATTTACCATCAATAATTATTGAAGAAACTTCTCTTTCTCCAGTTTTGTTCTTATATCCCTTGTAATAAAATTAACTGTCCAGTGGGGCCAGAGTGATAGTACAGCAGGTACAGCACTTGCCTTGCAGGTGACCGACCCAGGTTCATTACATGACATTCTATATGGTCCCCCAGACATTGCTAGGAGTAATTCCTGAGTGCAGAACCAGGATAAACCCTTGAGCATCACCAGGTGTAGTCCAAATAACCAAAATCATAAAAAAAAAACTATCCATAATTTTCTGGCATGGCAGAGTCTGGCAAGTTACCCATGGCGTATTCAGTATGCCAAAAACAGTAACAACAAGTCTCACAATGGAGATGTTACTGGTGACCGCTTGAGCAAATCACTGAGCAACGAGATGACAGTGATACAGTGACAGTAATGCATAATTTTGATAGTCTATGTTTGATATTTTTCTTTAAAGATAGAGAGACAATTTTTAATTAAATATAACTTTAAACAGGTTTTTAATTTGCCCATTTTAATAGCCAACATGCATACAGAAGAATAAAACAAACATTCTAGGTATTTAAAGCAATAAGAGTGTGCAAAAACTTTCTCAGAGGTTTTAGAAGACTCCAAGGGCATTGTCTTAACAAGAGAGTAAAAATCTCTGCTCTAGAATCTAGTTCTCCTTATCCCTCGATTGCCTGAGGTAAGAACTCTGTTGTCACTGCTAATCTAAAACAAAATTAATGAACTTAAAGGGTTGTTTAGGAACCCACTCACTTCTGCTAGAAATACTGCTATATTTCTATATAGCTCCTTTATTTCTCTCCTAATGCTCAGCCAGTACCTCCCACTGACAAATTGGAACAAAACTGAGTTTGGAAATAAATCTGGGAAAGGTATTACAAAGGTACCTTCATCTTTGCTTAAGAATTCCCAACCTCTGGAGCCAGAAGTTGGGTTAGAGCTGAAGACCAACAGATCACACATATTTTGCTTGATTTATTGGCATAGCTCATGATTTTATCTGTTAAGCCAATAAAATTTTAGGTAATTATTCAAAGGAATGCTCAAAATTTTCCACATCATGAAGGCAAATAGGTCTTGGGAAAACATTTGCAGTATAGCTAGATCATAGACAGTCCATAATAATAAAAATATTCTTTTTAAAATGGGAGTTGTAGGTCACCTCCATCAGAAGCTGTTGAAACACTTTTAATAAAATAAAATGAAGCATCCATACCCTGCTCCAGACATGCCAAGTCAGAATCTCAGTTCTGTCTGACATAATTTCTTTGGTGCAAGCTCTGATCCTGCTGGTGAATGAAGTCTTCAGTGTGGGGCAGACGATGAGTATATACTCCAAGTTTCTCCAGCAAGAGGTTGCAATGCAGATTCCTCTTATATAGGTGCTTCATGCACTAATTTACTGAAATGACTCTAGGTGGTTACATAACGAAATGAAGGGAATTGTTTCTCCCTAATTCAGTAGTATCTTGTGCACCAATGGGGAAAATAGAACCTTTAAGGAGATGATTAAATGAGACTGCAAGAAGAGAACTTGACTCAGTAGAACTGGTATCTTTATAAGTAAAGAAGAGGAATGACTGGAGTGATAGTAGGGCAGGTAGGGTACTTGCCTTGCATGCCGCCAACCCAGGTTTAATTCCCGGCACCCCACATGTTTCCTTGAGCTTGTCAGAAGGAATTCCTGAATTCAGAGCCAGGAGCAGCCCCTGAACACTCTCAGGTGTGGCTTCCCAAAATAGAAAGAAAAAAAAAATGGAGAGGCCAAAGAGTTCTCTCACTGGCCTATAAGGACACATCCAAGAAGCAATCCACGAGCAAACCACTGACTGAAACTCACCAGCAACTCAATATACTTGGTCCTTGATCTTGGGTTTCCCAGGATTCAGAACTGTGGCAAAGTAAATGTCTGCTGTTTAAACCATTGAGTCCATGGTATAGAGCTGTGAAATGCCAAGGAGACCAAAGAAGATGGCAAGTGAGAGCAGAATTGGAAAAATGCAGTGGAATGTCTAGACCAATTGCTTATCACGAGGCCTATTTCTCACTTGGATGAAGATAGAGCATGGTATCTTATAGCATACCTATGGCTCACGCTGCTTCTGACCTATCATCATTCCCCATGTCATGGGAGTCTATAGACCAAGCTAAGGCTGAACTTGGAATCATCTTCTCATTCTGTCCCTTAATCTAATTTTCTCTGTCCTCAACTGGCAAGCCTGGCACTGAGTTTCGTAGTTGTGTTGTTGACATATAATGACTTCGACTTTGCATCTCCCATCTTCAACTGTGTTTGCTTTCTTATCCAATGACCAACCCCGGGGTTTCCTGCCTTGTGCATCTTCATTGTGGCTCCACTTATTCCGAATGGGTGCCGGACATCTTGGGTCCTGGCAGTGGAGTTGGAAAGCAGTCTCTGAAGTGGATGGTAGACTGCACTTACTGTGAGTCGGTCCCCATGGCAGCCACCCACGGAAATGATGCAGGCTCCAGGGTGAGGATGAGAATGTGCTGTGTGGGCAGCTGGTCCCAGGAAAGCTGCTGGTGTCACAGGCGAAACTCAACGCTCTCTGGGGAAATAAATTCCTGCCCTGCCATTTGACTGGATGCTTGGTAAAACATTATTTCCTATTCTACTAGTGTAATGGAATGGCCATGAATTGAAGGCTAACAGCCTGACACTTATGTAACTATTAAGTAGGTTTGAAACTTCCAGTTTGTATATTAAAACTCACAAAGATGAGGATGGAAATTTAGAGTTTAGTTAGCGTGTTTTAGCATACAAATATCAGGAATAGGATAGTTGGGGAAGATGGTATTTTGTGAATGAGATTCATAACTTATTAGAAGGACCTCACAAAGATCCCAGACTGCTCCTTAATATTATAAACCAGCTAAAAATAGCCATTCTTCACCTAGGAATGGACCTTTCTGTGGGAAATTATCTCCTTAACAAACAACAACAACAATAAAATATAAACCAAGGTTGGGTATTTCCCTCAGTAGAATAGTTTAAGTCTTATAATAAAAAGGATTTGCTCTTATGCACCCAGGAAAGAAAAGAATAGCAGGAAATAACAGAATAAATGACAATGCCTGCTGACTGCAAAGGCAAGTATAGAGTAAGACTATTTAGGGTCTTTTATATGTGGGGACAACATGTCCCAAAACTCTGTATTTTAAGGGTATCATGTGATCTACTGTGAGCAATACCCAAGCCTCTGCTCTTCCTGGATTTGGTATTGTATGTTGATGTGCTTACTGTCCTTAATGTCTCTGTCAGCTCACATGTTGAGAGCCCTGGAGGCGGGTGGTGAGATATTATCAAATAAATAACCTGTCTCTGAGATCGCCAACGGCTGCTCAGGCAACTGTATGTTTTTGTGGGATTTGCCTCATTCTCTACAACAGACCATCACTCAATGGAGTTGAAGGTACTGATCTAGTTGACTTTAGATACTTTCTCCCTAAACACAACAAGGCTGCTGCCCTGATTCTGAATTTCTGCCTCCAAACTTATGAGAAATAAATTTCTATTATCTATAATGATATATTCTATAGAATGTTATATCACAAAAGTCTTAGTAGCACTGAAGCACTGTCATCCCATTTCTTGACAAACGGTACTTCCAAAGAACATGATTTTTCTAGTGTTGCTGTTGTAGTTTTGTGACTAAACCCAGAAGTGCTCAGGGTATACTCCGAGCTCTGTACTCAGCGATCACTCCTGACCATAGTAGGAAGATCATATAATTTCAGCAGTGCTTGCAGGGTGATAAATTTAACCCCTATACTGTCTTTCTAGCTGTTTTATTATTTTTTAGAAAAAAAATTTAATCAAAAGTATACATAAAAATATATATAGCTTGATGGATTTTTACAAACTGAACATGCCCATGTAACTAATGCCATAGCGACTCCCTGAAGGATGCTCTTATAATAGAATCTAAGGTAGTTTTTAATGGAACACCTACTTTGTAGGGAGGAAAATGGATTTTCTATAAATGAAAGGGTTTATTCATCAGCAGAACACTGCAGTCATAAATGTAAACATACGGGAACAGCTTTAAAGTGCAGGTAGCAATGAATCTCAGCCATGCAATTCTGCAAGTGTGCCATGGTATTTTGGGGCCTTGTGTGTTCTCACTGTAGCCTGTTCTCAGCTACAGTTGATCGAATTATGGAAAATGAACACATGCTATGTATCTCTTGTATCTGTTGTTTCACATCTTAAATCTGGTGTTTATAGGAATCAGGGATGTAGTTTGGATGCTTGATAGCACATGCCACCTGAACACTGACGGCTGTGGTTCGGTGAGCTCAGAGTGCCTCTGGACTTGACTATGGGTCCACCAGACCTATGGCTAGTCATCACTCAGCATCGCCTTTCCCTCTTGTCCAGCAGTGATGAGTATGACCTCTATAAGAAATAAACCTGTATTAATTGGACTGACCCAGGTTCAGTCCCAGGCAACCCAAAGGGTCCCTTAATCTACCAGGATGAGTTCTAAATGCAAACCCTGAGCACTACCATGTGCGACCAAAAAAAGAAAAACATTGTTTTTTCCACTTTTTATACTCAGCAAGGTTGTTAGTCTGATATTAAATGGGCTATTGTGGTCTAAAATAAACATGTCTAAATGCTTAAACATCTACCATATTAATGAATTCATTTGATCTTTATAATATTGTTATCTTCATTTTACAGATCAGAAAAAAAATAAACTTGTGAAGCGAGAAGATGAATAGATTGCCTGGGGTTGCACAGCTAGTAAATTGCAGAACAATATTTAAAGAAAGATGTTTGACTTCAGAAGGTTTTATTAACCTTTCTTACACTCTAAGTGAAAGCAACCAAATAATAGTGCTTATATTGCTATCTTCTCTGGAAAATAAAAGGTCTACGAAATAGATGTAAACCGTGACTCCTCTGTTTCATGAATTCAGAGCAAAGGAGAAGAGGTATGGGGTGGTGAGTAAATAAGAAATACTCTGGGGCTGGAGCGATAGCATAGCGTCTAGGGCGTTTGCCTTGCACGAGGCCAATCCAGGTTCGATTCCCAGCATCCCATATGGTCCCCTGGCATCACCAGGAGTAATTCCTGAGTGCAAAGCCAGGAATAACCCCTGTGCATCCCAGGTGTGACCCCCCCCAAAAAATAAAGAAGAAACACTCCAATATAAGGGGATGGGAGAGTAGTCCTATTTTCTGGCAGAGTTCAAGAATTCAACTATCAACTAAACTGAATACACTTTCATTTCTGTTTTTAAACTCTCAGGCAGCTTTTATTTTTACCTTTTTCTGATAAAACATGAGTTCATTAAAAAAATTGAGTTGATATTTCATCCAAACTCCAGATTTTATTTCTACAGTGTGGATGTGTCCCTAGCAAACTCAGATATAGTCTTTATGGTGACTCATCGGTTTTTCTGAGAAATATCAAAGGACTTCAGATAATTTTAATTGTAACAGTCTGCATAAGTTTGCTTTATGTATGGAATAATTTATGAAGATTGACACTGGTGAAGGGATGCGTGTTAAAACGTTGTATGACAAAAACCCTATCATGAGCAACTTTGTAACTATATCTCAAGGTGATTCAATTAAAAATAAAAGATTCACAACCCAGTGCTGGAGAACAGAAAGCTGATTAAAGAAACTTTGGTACACCTACATAATGGAATACTATGCAGCTGTTAGCAGAGATGAAGTAATGAAATTTGCAGCTGGATAGATATGGAGAGTATCAAGCTAGGTGAAATGAATCATAAAGAGGGACAGATATAGAAGAACTTCACTCATTTGTGAAGTATAAAATAACCTAACATAAGGCTGACACCCAAGGACAGTAGACACAAGGGACAGGAAGATTGTGTCATAGTTGGATACCTGCCTCATGAGCAGAGGGAGAAGGCAGCTGGAATGGAGAAGGTATCACTAAGAAAATGATGGTTGAAAGGATCAGTCGGGATGGGAGATATGTGCAGAAAGTAGGTAAAGGACCAAAAGTGATGGCCTCTTGGTATCAGTGTTGCAAACCATAATGCCCAAAAGTAGAGAGAGAACATGGGGGAAATTCTCTGCTAGGAAGGCAAGGGAAGGGTGGGAAAGGGGGATATACTGGGAAGATTGGTGGTGGGGAATGTACATTGGTCGAGGGATGGGTGTTTGAACATTGTATGATTATAACTCAAACATGAAAGCTTGTAACTGCGTCTCACAGTGATTCAATAAAATAAAATAAAATAAAATAAGATAAAAAGATTCGGGGCTGGAGCTGTAGCACAGTGAGTAGGGCATTTTCCTTGTACGCTGCTGACCCAGGTTCGATTCCTAGCATCCCATTTTGTCCCCTGAGCACCACCAGGAGTAATTCCTGAGAGCAGAGGCAGGGGTAGCCCCGTGCATCTCCAGGTGTGACCCACCCCTCCCCCCAAAAAAAAGAAAAAGAAAAGGTTGTAGGAACAATGAAGCAGGTGATAGTTTTATTGGATTTGAAGTACTATAATTTTTTTTGCAAGTTGTTTTTTTGACATACACATTAAAAAAAAATTTTGTTCCATACTTGAAATTGCTCCCAGTCTGTTCTTTGCCATGAGCTCAAGAGTGATCTGAAATCTCAGAATGTTTCGGGAAATCATACGTGGTGCCAGGGATTTGACCCAGGATGCAGGCAAGCACCTTAACCCCTGTGCCATCTCTCCAACATGTTTTTTTTCCCCTGAGATACTTAATAATGCCTAGATCGAAGAGGTCAAGGTATCTCTTTGATTTTTTAACACAATGGACAGTCAACCCGAATGGAAACATTTCGTAAATGAAGCGCTGTCACCTCACCCTTTGAAGAGAAGATAGTCAAGACAGTTGAAGGGGCAGCACAGGAGGTAAGCCTTTTACATGGCTAACCCCTGACTTGGTTTCTGGTGACACATAAGGTCAACCAGGTACTCCCAAAAGTGATCCCTGAACACAACTAGGTGTGATCTTAAAACCAAATTTAAAAAGACATCTTAATAAGGCTGACTGCATAAAAATTCTATAGATAACGGTAGAATAATGAGCAAACTCAGTCCTCTTTCTCTGACATGCAATTCCTTTTCTGCAAAGGAGAGATTTGGATTTATTACTTTATGTTGTTCTATAGCTTTTATGTAACCACACTTCACTCTCTTTCATGTCTATGTTATTCATTTCATGACTTGAATATATTTTAATGGATTGGATCCTTGCTCTCAGATTTCATCTACATCAATAGTTAATAATCTAATGTAGAAAATAGAATGGAACCATACAACCTATAGTTTGTATATTTGATCTGGCATACGCTGAGTGTAGATAGAATCACAAAGGTTGATGATACTATGATACACTTTGAAGTCCTGAGCACACCAGCGGTACCTTTACCCAGTGGGGACCAAATGCTTGCTGGCTCCATGCTGAGGGACTAATGTGTACAGGATGATACATAACCACCAAAGACTTTTGAAAACTCTTTACAGAATACCTTACAATTAGTGGTGAGTCTTACATTTTAGTTCCACTTTACTTTATTAAATTTGTTACCATTCTCAATCAGACTGAATTGAATTCTTTAAAAAAGCATAGAATATCAGAATTAACTTAATATAACCATATAATTTTTTTCTTTTGCTTTTTGGGTCACACCTGGCAATGCACAGGGGCTATTCCTGGCTTTGTACTCAGAAATTACCCTTGGCAGTGCTCAGGGGACCATAGGGGATGCTGGGAATTGTACCTGGGAGGCTGCATGCAAGGCAAACGCCCTACCCACTGTGCTATTGCTCCAGTCCCCTAGTATATATATTTTTTAATGTGCAAATTTTTAAATTTATATTTGGCCTTTTGGGACACACCTAGTAATGCTCAGAGGTTAATCCTGGTTCTGCACTCAGGAATTATTCTTAGATGCTCGAGGGACCAACTGGGATGCCGAAGATTGGACCTGGGTTGGCAACATGCAAAGCAAACGCCCCACCTGCTGTGCTATCGCTCTGGCTTCTATACACTAAGTTTATTACCATTATCACCACCATCATCATTAGTATTTTATCTATTTTGCTAAGCTGTTAACTCAGTTTTAATTAAAAATTTGCCTTACTTTTGTTGTAGGGTCATTTCTTTTGGGTAACAAGTTAATTCTACAGTTAAAAGAGTAATAAACAACAATAATAAATGTTAAATGAATATTATTATTAACTAAAATCACGAGGCAGGTCATGATTGATTTTACTTTACTAGTTTATAATTTACTTTTTTCATAAGGATGATAAGAGTAGATATTATATTCCCAGTTTTGAACTGAGAAGACTAAAATCAGAGAGCTTATGAGTCCAACCTAATTCACTGCACTGTCAGCAGTGGACTTAATTTTAACTTGTTCATATCTACCTCGACCAAAGTCACTGCCTCCCTCAATCGAACACAATGGTTGAACTTTACCGATATAGATTCAGTCCTTTATAGAGATCACATAAATCAGGAGACTTATGAATAAGAGTTGAGTCATTCATTTTTAACTAAAAGGCTAATATGTTAATGTGGTAAGGGAAATAATTCACAGTAACTCTCTTTTCTGCTGCTTTATCTTGGCATTTTCCAAAACAAACTCATTATTTTTTTCAGATTATGAAAGTACTAATAAATGTAAAATATTGAAACTATATAAAGGATTCAGATGAGCCTCATGCATGAAGGAACCAGCACGGGAACACAGGTATGCAGACCCAGGGCCGAAATCTCCAAGGCTGCTTGGATCGGGACTGGGCCTCTCCCACCCAGATTCCCCATTTTCCAGTAGCTAGGTAGTCACACCCAGAAACTACCCGTTGCACTGTGTAATCTCATCAACAGTCAACATCCAGAGACTATAAAAGCAAGCTCCTGGAAGGATGGGGCTACGCAATATTGATAGCCTAGTTCTCCCTCTTGGAGAACCTGGCAAGCTACTGAGAGTTTACTGCCCTCACAGGAGAGCCTGGCAATCTCCCTGCGGTGTATTCATATGCTAAATACAGTAACAATGATGGATCTTACTCCCCTGACATTGAAGAGCCTCTAATGCTGCACTGTTGGGAAGGACAAGTAAAAAGAGGTTGCTAAAATCTTAGGGTTAGGATGAATGGAGACCTTACTGGGCATGCAGGAGCAAATTGTTGATGACAGTGACAGTGATATAAAGGATTAGACATTTCATCAAGAAGAGGTAATCAATACTTTGTTTGGTATGTTTAATAATTTTTATCAAATTAAAAAGAAGCATTAAATTTACTTGGAATTTATCTGCATGTGTACGCACGCTTTTATTTTTTTCCCCACGCAATCCCTGCTGGAACTCTACACATAATTCCTGATGGACATCGCTGCCTGTTTTGCTAAGATTTGGAGAAAATGGCATTGGCGGGGCACAGAGAAACCGTGACAGTGGCCACAGTGTCACTGCCTGCCCCAGCCAGGCTGATCACAGAGCCATTGGACATAGAGCAGTGGTGGCAGTGCGCAAAGTGACTCATCCATTGTGGGGTGCTGTCAGCCAACCGTTGGATGACCTGGGACTTGGCACAGGTGTTCAAACTGGCATAGACCAACCATGATAGGGTCTTGTTCTGCCAGCTGCTCAACCACCACAAGGAGATCAACCTGAGGCCGTAGATGTCCAAGGTGCTGCCCTTGGACATCTAGTTCTCCCACTTGGAGATGCAAGCAGGTGTGTGTTTGTCAGTGTACAGATCAACATGCCAGTTGACAAAAAGCTTACATTCGGTAGACTGGGAACACCTGTAAGGTCAATTAGAGGCTGCCCCAAAAGCCTTTGTCCCTCTCAGCAAGTTATCAACAGTATCCCACCCACACGGCAGAGTCTGGCAAGCTACCCATGGCATACTTGATATGCCAAAAACAGTAACAACAATGGTCCTCACTCCCCTGATCCTGAAAGAGCCCCCAATATGCCATCAGGCTACGCTAGCATGCGACAGAGATGAATGGAGATGTTACTGTAGCCTGCTCAAGCAAATCAATGAACAAATCAATAAACAATGGGATGACTGTGATACAGTGACAGTGTATACATACTTAGATTTAAATATGTTCATTTTTTTCATCCTGCATCTCCCACTAAATACTAATAATAATAACTCAATTCATTGGGTATCCCAAAGAGGAATTGAAAGAGCTATGCTTGGAGTATCATGTTTCACTCAAGTGAGAGAAGGAATCCGGAGTTCCAACCTCCGTTGATGGTCAAGAATTAGGGACGCTGTCTCCTTTGCCAAGGCGTCGAAAATCAGATGGGCCAGAGACATAATGCGATTTAGAAACGGCCGCTGGACTAGAGCTGTTACCGACTGGATTCCACGGGATGTCGAAAGACTGCATAGCCGCCCACCTACAAGATGGTCAGACTTCTTCATCAAAACCCTAAATGAATGGTTTGAGGCTCTTCATGTTCCTGGAGTGAGCAGATGCCATTGGATATAGCACGGGACAGGGATGATGGAGCCGTTACTGGTGCCCGTTCGAGCAAATCGAAGATCAACGGGATGACAAGTGATGCAAATAATAATTTTTTGTTTAAAATTTATTGTGATGCTACAGTGTAAAGGTGGTTTTAGATGAATCTTACCTATCCAATTTATTTGGAACATATTTAGTTTAGAAAACTCTGACACTCCTCTAAGTTTAAATAATTTTTATTTATTTTACGTTTCAAAGTCTTCAGTGGAAATCTTTAAAAATGCGTAAAACACATTCCCACTTATTATCCTATAATAAAAGTGATACAACTGTTTAGTCAATGTGTCATTTAAAATGAGAAAGTAAGAAGTAAAAGAGCATTCAAACATTGATATAAAACACAAAATAGAGATAATATCTTGCTGATAGAAGTTAAAAAAATGATTATTTGGGTGAATGGTGGGGAGTAAAGAATGAGAGAGAATCGAAGGGCGCTCTCAGGCTATGGGTAATGCCATCTTGCCCTCTGGATGGAGGTTTCATGAATTTGTTTTTTTAGTGGATGTTTATCCAGGCATATGCTTTGGATTGGTCTACTTTTCTGTATGTCTATTATTAAAAAGTTTCTAAAATGTCTGAATTTTATTACACATATAGCCATGACAATAAATATTGTGTCAGTCAATAAGGTTTAAAAATAGCCACTATCTGAGCAGAAATACAATCCTTGTCTTTCAGAAATTGGGAGTAACGAATATTTTTTGGGAGGTGGGGGTCACACCCGGTGATGCACAGCAGTTACTCCTGGCTCTGCACTCAGGAATTACTCTTGGCGGTGCTCAGGAGACCATATGGAATGCTGAGAATCGAACCCGGGTTGGCAGCGTGCAAGGCAAACGCCCTACCACTGTATTATCATTCCAGCCCAGGGAGTAACAAATTTAGTGAAGCAGATTTCATCTGTTTAACCACAGACAAAAATTAAACTGACATAGAGAATAGTCATGGAGATTAAAAAAGTTTATAAGAAGGATGATAAATAAGATGATAAAATAAGCCATATATATTGAAGTTCACTGTTAGCAAAGCAGATTAACTAACTAAGATTTCCAATTCAAAGACAGAGAATAATAGATGTCATAAATTATGACAAAACAATTATGGTATTAAATCTACATAATATAATTAAGTGACACAATTGAAAATTGAGATGAACATTCATTTTCTCTAAAAGTAAAAGGTCTGTCAATAAATTTTGTATGATATTGTTTATGAAATTCTTGACTAATATAAAAAACTTTAGATATTTGTATAGCTCATTTGTTATAGTATGGAAAATTTATTCTAATCTTTATATTTTATAAATATGGAATCATTAACAATTTTAATTGGTATTTTAACATTTTATACTAGCTGATTCTGTTACAGATTTGAAATGACTAAAAATAAATCAAAAGAAGATTAAATGTTTATAATTTAATCAGCATTTAATTTTTAAAAACTAATGCTAAACTTCTTAGTAAGTATTTTCTTGTTTGGGTATATAGCTATTAATCTGGATGACATTAATTGAAGTTGGAGTGTTAAAAAAGGATTCTATTATTAAAATACAAGGTAAAATGAATATCTTCTAAGAAAGAGTCGATACAAAATAATTTAAACATAGTGTATAGTGTTAAAAAGTAGGGAAATCTTGGAGCTAGAATGGTATGGAGTTTGTCCTGCATGAGGCAAAGTAGGGTTCAATTTCTAGCACTTTGTTGGGTCTCTTGAGCCCACCCAAAGTAATCCTTAAAGCACAGAATCAGAATTAATGGATACAGCCCCAAAACAAACAAACAGAAAAAGTGGGAAAATCTTTAGGAAAAAAAAAAAGAGAGAATACTCTTCAAAGTATTCTTAGAAGAGTACTCAAAGATTTCTTTGAAGTATTCTTTGAAGAGTACTCAAAGATCTCCAAGGCTGCTCAGATCAGGACTGGATCTCTTCTACCCAGATTCCCCGTTTTCCAGTAGCGAGGCAGTCACACCCCTGGCCGCCTTGTAACTCCATCAACAGCCAACATCCAGAGATTATAAAACCAAGCTCTTGGAAGTATGCAGCTGAGATGCGGCCGCGCGACATCTGATAGCCTAGTTTTTCCTCTTGGAGAACCTGGCAAGCTACTGGAAGTTTACTGCCCACATGGGAGAGAGCCTGGCAAGCTCCCCGTGGTGTATTCATGTGCCAAATACAGTGACAATGATGGGTCTCATTCCCCTGACCCTGAAGAGCCTCTAATATGGTTAAAATCTCATATTAGGATGAATGAAGACATCACTGGGCCTGCTTGAGCAAACTGTTGATCAACAGGATGACAGTGATACAGTGATACTCTTCAAAATTTTATTATTAAAAACAATAGTAGAGAGTCAGAAAGATATCACAGCAGGTAAAGTGCTTGCCTTGCATGCAACTGTCCCAGTTCGATCTCTGAGCCCACATACATTCCCCCAGTACCACCAGGAGTGATCCCTGAGTGCAGTTTTGAGCACAACTGGTATGCTCACCCCAAAGGAAGAGTTTAAATTTAAAAAATCAATAGTAGTTCCTGGAAATGTAACTAAAAAAAGTCTTTTTAAGTGAAGATAATTGTAAACAACTATGCACACCGAAGAGTGTGTGCTCGAGGGCTCTCCAGGAGGCTCTGTCTCACTGCCCGTGTTTGGTACTCTGGAGCCGCTGTGTATGGGCTGGATTGGGACGGCAGTTGGCCAAGGACAGGTGAAGGAAGAACAAAGACCAAGCTGGTTGCAGATTAGTTACCATTTATTCAATCTTTTGTCTCATGTACTCTTCCTCCTCATTCTTCCATCCCTCTCAGGATTCTCCTCCTTCACTCTGCCCCTTTGCTAGTCTCTCCCCCTCCTTGTCTCTCCCACCTTGCCCTCTATACTACACACAGTCAGGTAGCAAAATCAACATAAGAAAGCCCTTCCTGAGGGCCTGGCATTCCAAAGCCCTTCCAGACTGCCAGCAGGCAAAATACCTCTTAAGGTTTTCCTCCTATCCTTAGTCAAAGAACTCATTAACAACTTAATACTAGTTATTTTGGTATGGACACAGTAAGAAATACCCTGAGGCTTGTAGGGCAGCTCTCCTGGCAACATCTTGCTACAGACTCAGACCACAGCACTCAAGCCAGATTAATCATACCTAACCCTAGCAGGGTCCTAATCTAGTTATTACTTTTTGGATCATGACAGCATTTGTACATGACCAAGCTCTTAACTTATAGTTAAGCATTAGGCACTTTGGCCAGGCCCATCTCAATGCCAGGGTAGCACACAACTCACCACTTGCCCTGGGTCACTCCCATCCCTCATCGGGACCCTGCTTTTTGGGGTGCTAGGAAGTAAGGGCAGCTGAGGCTTAGGTTGAGAGAACAGACACCCAGGAGGAAAATATCATGTAGAGTCAAATGACTCCCAGGTTACAAAAGCATAGCATTTGCTACAGTCTTCCTGTGCCCATACAAAAGGACATGGCTCTGAATAAACTATGCAAAGGACTCAAGGAGAAGAGAAAAACAATATTTACAAGTCAACAGAGCACAAAGAATGAAGTTACAAATAAACACAGAGGAAAGTTCCCAGTAAACCTAAACTACCTGAGGCTATGTTATTCTACTGATAATCATCATCATCATCCTGTTGATCATCGAATTTCTTGTCTCTATTCGTCCTATGTCCTATCCCTGAGATTTTAGGAGCCTTGCTTTACTCATCCTTCCCAACGATGCTGCATTGGAGGCTGTTTCAGGGTGAGGGGAATGAGACCCAGCATTGTTACTGGTTTTGGCACATGAATACACCGTAGGGAGTTTGTGATGCTCTCCCACGTGGGCAGGAAACTCTCCATAGCTTGCCAGGATCTCCCAGAGGGAAAACTAGGCTATAAGATGATAAGTGAATAAGATATAAGTGAAGATAAGATAATAAAGATATAAGTGAAGATAATAAATGTCAAAAAAATAGAAAGAAAAATAAAGTGAACAAGAAAATTATGACAATGTAGATTGTTCAATATTTGAATAATAGAAAGCTTAATTATGTAACATCATGACTTTAGTCATGGAAAAATAGCATAGGAGTTAAAGCTTTTGTCAGGCATGAAGCTGACCCTAGTTCAATCTCTGGCATCACATATGCTTCTCCAAGCACTTCCAGGAGTGATCTTTGAGCACCAAACCAGGACTAGCCCTTAAGCACTGCTAGGTGTGGCCCTCAAATAAAAATAAAGAAAAAATAAAACATATGGCTGAATGGCAACAATTTAAATACAAATACAAATCAAAACAACAATGACATATCATCTCACATCACAGACACTGGCACACATGGAAAAGAACAAAAACAACTAGAGCTGGCACAAATATAGGGAGGAAGGGACTCTCACTCACTGTTAGTGGGAATGCTGATTGGTTCAGCCTTTTTGGAAAGCAATTTGTACATTCCTCAAAAAACTAGAAATTGAGCTTTTGTAAGACCCAGCAATAACACTTCTTTTGGTAATATATGCTGGGGGCCCAAAAACATGGAGCAGAAATGACATCTGCAGTTCTATGTTTATTGCAGCACTATTCACAATAGCCAGAATCTGGAAACAGCCTAAGTGCCCTCAGCCACTGCCAGGTGTGGCCCCCTTAAAAAAAAAAAAACAGACATTGCCAACTTAGCAAAGTCTCAACTTGCTTCTTGGGTTGCTGGCTGAGTTCAGATATCCTTGGAATCTGTAGGGCAGACACCAATATAAATAAAGACACAGACAAGATTTATTGATGCTGGTGCCTGTGAGAAGCTGGAATTGAGAGAATGAGCCCTCAGAAATCAGTGCAAGTCTGACACCTCAGAAATGTCACATTGACATTGTAAATGTCAATTCAATCATTCCATTTCAACTTCTCCCATTGCAACTGATTATACTTTTCCAAATTTCCCCAAACTAAAATCCTTCTAAGCATTTTTTAGTAACTGAAAGTGATACTACTGTTTTCTACTTATTATTTGACCTTTGACAATCATATTTTACATATAAACACTATTTCTTTCATAAAATATCTTTAAAACATCTCAGGTTGGCTTACTGTGGGCTAATGAGAAAGGTCTGGTTCCTCCCACTAGGATCTCAGCTACAGGTCCATGCTAGAACTCTAGCTAGCACTCTCTCTACTTTCTTTGTTCATGCCTCCCATTTACCACTTAAAAATCCCCAAATGTGTTAGTACTCCAAATAAACAGAAGAGTTTTCTATTTTCATCTGAATCTGCATTCATTCACATCACTGCATATTTAGTGATCATTTATACCTATATATGACTACTTTTGAGAGTATTTTAAGTTGGTTCATGTTATTATGGAAGCTAGAAAACCAAAAGCAGTGTGGTAGAATGGCAGTTTAGAGATGCAAGAAAAACTATTGTTGCAGCTAGACTCTGAAGGAAGCTGAATACAGAATCACATCTAATTCAAGGAACTTTCTCCAGGAAAACTCTATATTGTTTCCTCTGACGGCCTTAGTTGATAGGCTAAGGTCCATTCGTATTAATGTGAATAATCTTTTACTAAAAGTTTACTGCCATCAGTAAATATACCTTCACAGTGACCATCAAAACTAGCATTTGAAGGGCCAGAGAGACTGTACAGGGCTGAAGGTGTTTGCTCTACAAGTGCCAACTAGCACTACATAGCCCCCCAATTCCCAAGAGGGTGACTTCAAACACTGACAGTTGTACTTATCTCTTCAAACAAAACAAAACAAGAATGAAAAACACTCACATTTGAGCAAATACCTGGATGTTGTGACTAAATCCTGGTGACAATATGATCTATCAGCTGTCACACATAAAATTTCCTTAACAATGCATATGCCATAACAAATTGGAACTTCTGTTATCACTATCTTCAAATTGAAGTGTCTTCTTTCTAATCACTTAAAGCATATACACGTTTGCATAAGTTAAAGTTTAATATTTTAGTAACCTCTCAGGAAACTTTTTCTTTTCTTTTCTTTTCTTTTCTTTTCTTTTCTTTTCTTTTCTTTTCTTTTCTTTTCTTTTCTTTTCTTTTCTCTTTTCTTTCCCTTCCTTTTCTTTTCTTTTCTTTTCCTTTCCTTTCTTTTCTTTCCTTTCCTTTCCTTCCTTTTCTTTTCTTTTCTCTTATTTTCTCTATTTTTGGCTTTTTTGGGTCACATCTGAAAATATTCAGGGCTTACTCCTGCCTCTGCATTCAGGAATAAGTCCTGGCAGTGCTCGGGGGACCATATGGGATGCTGGGGATCAAACCGGGTCAGCTGCGTATAAGGCAAATGCACAACCCACTGTACAGCCCAAATGTACCCAACCCACTTGTATCCAATCACTCTGGCCCGATGAAAATTTTTCTAATCCTTTCAGTGTGTACTTATCAAATATTATTTCATGTCCCATAGATTTTTTCTTCTACTTTTCCTTTACTGATTCTCAAGACATGTCTTTAGTTTTAGTCATTGGTGAACAAATATTGTCCCCAGTAGGATTCATCCTATTTGAATAGAGGATACTTTGTTTTGCTTATATTAATGAAGTCAGTCCATTCTTCTGGATAGCACAGCGAGTAGGGTGTTTGCTCTGTACGTGGCTGACCTGGCCTTCGATTCCTCCATCCCTCTCAGAGAGCCCAGCAAGCTACCTAGAATATCCCACCCACACTGCAGAACCTGGCAAGCTATCTATGGCGTGTTCAATATGTCAGAAACAGTAACGAAAAGTCTCACAATGGAAACATTACTGGTGCCCACTCAAGCAATGGGACAACAGTGCTACAGTGCATATTAATAAATAAGAGTAGTAATGCTCCAAGTCATTTTATATGTTAGTTAAAAGTATTTAAGTCCAGTAACAATTTCATCATCAGAATAACAACAACAACAATTTCTTGTTAGCTTGTGTTTGGAATGATAAAGACTATGAGAAAGTGTTATGTTCCTTGTTTGCGCTTTGTAGTAGATTTTTCCTGTGCAATTAGTAAGTCTCAATTCCAAGATTAGTCTGCGGTCTAGTAGATGCCAATCAGGAAGATTTTACACTGGTGGTTTAAAAAAAAGGGTAAAAATATCAAAAAGTTTAGTTTTTCTGCATTTTTTAGTGCTGATGGCTGTACTCCACCGAGATCTCTGTACGTCTCGATATTTTACCAGAAGCACAGATGTTAGTGGAAATGTCCACGGTATAACTTCCTTCTCAAGAGTAAACAGGAAACTGCCCGAGGAGATGGAAAATGATAAATAAAATCTAACAAACAACCAAATCCTCCTCCAGTGTCCAAGTTTTGTTTGCTGCCTTCTCTCTTCCCAGAGAAATAATGAGATCATTATCATTTTACTCAAGCCAAATTCCCAGAGGACAACCTTCAGCATGTCCCAATTCTACAAGAAACAGAGTCCCAATTCCTTACCACTCTAGACCTGCTTCTCTATTAACTTGTTAAAACTATTGAGTACAAATTATCAGTGAGACAAAAGAAAGAAAGAAAACTGTAAAGAAAAAATGCACGAAGCACTTGTGATTTTTTTTATGCTTTTCTAGGTATAGGAGACTCTCCCTGAGCTGGGATTAGAAACTGATAGAATATAAGTGGTGCTTAAGTTGTATTCTGAGTTAAGAAGAGGTGAGAAGAATTCCAAACAGCAAGCACACAATCCACTAGCTGCTTATTATAAATAAAAACATACCTCTCTCCCATCCATTTAAAAATATCTCTGATTTTAAAAAACTGGAATATAATAAGCAAACATGTTTGTCAACCATCAATGGGTTTAAAATTATTTTATTTTTAACCCAGTAACTATTTAGTCTTTAATAAAAGTGGAATACTTTCAGTACTTCAGAAGAGATTGTCTGGCTTCTAAAAATAAAATTTTGAAGTGGTCTTTCAGACTCAGACCCATTGCCAACAAGAAAGTTCTAGGTATAGTGATGACTTTTACACTACCCCTCTGGAGTAATATGGAACTTAGGACAATTTTAAGTAGTGCTTAGGATTCAGAGAGATAAATTTTTGTTATAATGAGTCCAAAGGTTTGAGTACTTGTGCAAAGGGATTTTTAATACCTTGAATGAAAAAAAGAGAAAAGTTCCATGGTACTGTTAAATACTACATTTTCCACAGTTTTTCTTAGAGACAGTTGCACTAGAAATGACGAAACTACAAACTGCTGACCCTTACCATATAGCAAGTAAAGTCATCACAGCCAGTCTTTGTAAAGCAAAAATGCCCTGTGGCGCCTAAATGGATTTTGCTCTTCTGCACCTCTCTCAATTTTCTTCCATTCTTTCATTAAAAATTAAATACACCTATTATTTCTAACAGCAACAACAAAATAATTCATTCCACTTAATTAAGATAAATCAGTCCCTTCTCAAGGTTTGCTAAACTCCTTTCTTTATGCATCCCTCTATAGAGTAAATGATTTCAAGGAATTCAACATAACCAAATCCTTAACATAAATTAAATGATGTAGACAAATCAGCTGACATATGTTCTGGGCAGAATGGTAGAATTTCTCTCTTCTAAATTAGTTTGACCTTTGAAAAAAAGTTCAGATCTTACATTCACCTTTAACATTTCAATCTTTCAAGGTGCACCATATATCACATTAAAAAAGAACCATAGCTTAGGGTCAGGAGGGGTCTATGATAACAGCCATTTCAGGGTATTATCCCTAGAATCTTTAGAAAAAACCTCAGTTTTGTCCAGACCTTGATTTAACCTGTGATAATCAGAGCAGAAGCATAACTAAGCCAGGCTATGCTGGAGTGGTAAAATACAATGAAAGCTATTAAGAGAGAGAGAGAGATAAAAGAGAGAAAAAAAGAGAAGAAAACAGCTGACAAACTCAATCTAAAGGCAGAAATTAGGTGCATAAAAACAGCGGTAGCATAGCGGTGGGGTGTTCGCCTTTCACGCAGCTGACCCATGTTCGATTCCTCCACCCCTTTCGGAGAGCCTGGCAAGCTACTGAGAGTATTGTGCCCCCAAGGCAGAGCCTGTCAAGCTACCCGTGGTGTATTCGATATGCCAAAAACAGTAACAATAAGTCTCACAATGAGAGACGTTACTGGTGCCCGCTCGAACAAAATAATAAAGAAACAATAACAAGTAGGGCTGGCCCACCATCCATATGGAATACTCTGTAAGCTTAAAATTTACAGTGCATAGGTAGGTGCTCAAGAGATTAGCAGTGCCCAGTGGTTATACAAAGCCACATACAAAAATGTGTAATAATAAAAAGCACTCACTGAACTCATAGTTATAAATTCTTTTAGTACTCAATATTGACATTTATTTTTTTTAAAATTCTTTTATTAATTCACCATGTGGAAAGTTACAAAGCATTCAGGTTAAAGTCTCAGTTATACAATGCTCAAACACCCATCCCTTCACCAGTGCACATTCAATATTGACATTTAAGAACCAATAAGTCCACTCTAATTCTTCTCGCTTCTAAATTTTGTTCACTTGACTTGAGCGTTTTATTTTATTTTATCTTATTTAGTATGGGACCACACACAGAAGTGCTCAGAACTTACTCCTGGTTCTGTGCTAAGGTATCATTCATGGTGATGCATAGGGGCCATGCATACAGCCAGGGATTGAACCGAGGTCAGCTGCTTGCAAGGGAGCACTTTGCCACTCTACTCTCTCTCTGGCCCCTGCACACTGTTTAGTGCAAGGCATCACTACCTACATTACTACCTACCTTGCATCTCAGATTAGGAAAAATTTCATTCATCATAAAATAGTCGTCAGTTACATACATAATCAGTCCTCATACTCTACAGTGGGCATGATGAATTTAATTAATCATTGAGTTATTTATCCAGGATGTTGCAAATGTATCTCACAGGTCAAAACCTCTACTGCCATACCCTTTGTCTTAGTAAACTCTTTCCTTGTTCGGAAGTTTTCGTCAGCTTCTTAGTAGTGTCTATGACTTCACTGCTTTCAACAGCAGTTCCATTGAGTTCACAGGGCCCCGGCTTCCTACTAAAGTATTAGTTAAATCCTGTAATTCCCCCTCTTGAAATATTCTTCTGCAATCCCTCCAAAATCTAACTTCTATTATTTTTTTTGGAAAGTAGAAAAGTTTGTTGGAAAGTAGAAGAGAAAAGAAAAGTAGCTCCTCAAATGGGGAGGAACTTAGCATAGGACAAAATTCCAAGAGGTCTAAGTTCCATTCTATGGCCTGCAAGTTTAAATGATCTTACCTCCATCTTGCTTCTACTCTATTAATTTCACCAAGTCAGACTGGCCAAATTATGCTTTGAGCAAGCCAATCTTGTGCCATGTTTAGGAATGTGTTACTAGAATTTCCACACTGTCTCCCCATAACTCAAATCAATTATCTCTTCTCCAAACAGTATTCTCTTGATGTTCTACCTAAAGTTCCATTCCAATGCATTAATTTAATTTTTAATAACATGCAGGTTGAAATTTTATTCTGAAATACACTCATCCATTCTATTGTTCATTTTTGTCTGCTTATAGATGGCTTCTGCCACTTTTAAGAGCCAGTAGAAATTAAGTTAAAGACATTTAACTTTCTGTTGAAAATCAAAGAAGATAATTCCTCTCTTTTTACAGCATACTTTTAATAGTATATGTTTTATGGCTAAATTTAAACAAAAGGTTAAATATAACTCCTCAAATTTTGTACTCAAAAATATTCCTTTTAGCACATGGAGTATAAATATATATGTCTGAAGTGTACACAACAGGGAATATAGTACCCCATCCCCTGCATTTCTGGGAGAATGGAATTCTGACTTAGTTAGTGCTTGGTTCCAAGTTTTGAACTACTTTGGTTATCTCTATAGTTAATTTTCAAATTTAATTTGAAAACATTAGGCATACATCTTATTTACCCAGAAAATTTAGGAAAAACTGTATATAGAAATTGATGTTGTCATATACTCTTGCCTGAGGACCATTTAGTTTATCTTGCCAAAAAATACAGGCAGTGATTCATAGCTACTTAACTGCATTAGGAGATTTTTCTGTCTGTCCTTGAAATCTCTATGGCAGATTGACTGTAATGCTTATCCTATTAATACTGATGAAATAACCAAATTTATTTTCCTTTTCTGGAATAATAAGAAGAGTGGTCTTTAATTATATTTGCCCTATACCAACATTGAGAAGATATTTTTTGACATATATATATATAGATGATGGGTTTTTGTAAATGTTCCATAAACTAAGCAACACAGGATGATACTTCAAGGAAAGGCAGATCTTCTGAATGATTGGGAAGCTCCTGGCTTCTAGAAGCTTCTTTCTGAGGAGACTTTACCAGGGTTCTCCAACATTGCTTGGGAAATCTCTACAGGGTGTGTGCTTGGGCTGTGACAACCACAGAACTCATACTGCATGCGAGGTTGACAAGGTTCCTGACATCAGGGAAATCGAGTCTGGAATAAAATAGTTCCTGTCTAACTATAAAAGCATCTTCCTATTTCTCAATCAGTGACTGCAAACATTATAGAAAATATAAAGTTAAATGATGCCAGATATATAGGGGAAAAAATCTTAAGATCCTCCTTAACATGGTTCTATGGAATAGAAAAGATTGCATTTAATATATGCTTCAAAAGTTTAATCAAATACAGAATTACATAAAGTAACAAGGCTAATGACTCAGCTTTCCTTATATGCAGCAATAATAACTTAATTTGTTTATCATATCAGCTTATGTAGGGGCAGGGATAAAATTAGATATTCTCAATTAAAAATAAGCAGATAACCGTAAGAAAAAGAAACATACAGTGTGGGTTTAACTAAGTGCTAAGACATCGACTAATATCAATAAAATGATATTAGCCATGAACTAGAGCCTCAAAACATCTCTGTCACTAAGCTTGGACAGATAATAGAATCCTTACAGAAGTTATGTTTACCACACCAAGCTGGGAACTGAATTAAGGTCCAGAGGGCAAAAGTGGAAAAAAAAAAAAAAACAAAGAAAAAAAGAAAAAGGTGGTGTAATCACTATCTAAATGCTCCTGCAGAGATTGATTGGGATGAAAAGCCAGAATATAACAGAATATATCTAAAGCAATATACTAAATTAAAAACATGCATTGACCTCTGTGACATTTGAAATTTACTTTTATTAGTAGAAAAATTAGCTACTCTTTTCTTTCTTTTTACCAAATAATTCTCTCCCCACTAATATTCACAGGAGTCTTGGAAACATTTGCCCAGGATTTTGGAAGGGTTTTCAGTGTATGATGTCCTTGGGTTTGAATGCAGCCCTTTCTGAGCTCCCCACACGGTTCTTAGTCATTACAATCTTATCAGCAGGGAACCGGAAATATCAGGACTAATTGAAAATAGTTTTTCTCTCTTCAAGGATGCAGCAAAAAGGAGATTTTGAAGAGATGAGTCATGAAGCTCCAGGAAAATAATTTATAGAGGGGCTACCAAGATGGTTCTCACGTTACATACTTGGAAATATTTTAATTATTTCTGTCAACATACGAATTATTTTTTTTTTTTTTTTTTTTCCTTTTTGGGTCACACCCAGCGATGCTCAGGGGTTACTCCTGGCTTTGCACTCAGGAATTACTCCTGGCGGTGCTTAGGGGACCATATGGGATGCCGGGGATCGAACCCGGGTCGGCCGCGTGCAAGGCAAACGCCCTACCCGCTGTGCTATCGCTCCGGCCCCACGAATTATTTTTTTAAACTTTTTTATTAATTAGTGAGTCACCATGAGGGTACAGTAACAGATTTACACATTTTCATACTTGTGTTTCCCTCATACAATGTTCGAGCACCCCTTCCTCTACCAGTGTCCATTCTCCACCACCAGTGAACCCAGTATCCCTCCCACCTCCCAAGCCCATCCCCCCCGCCCCCCCCCCCGCCTCTGTGGCAGGGCATACCCTTTTGTTCTCTCTCTTTTCTCTCTCTCTTCTCTCTCTCTCCCTCTCTCTCTCCCCTTTTGGGTGTTGTGTTCCACAATAGGGTTATTGAGTGGCCATCCTGTTCAATCTATAGTCTACTTTCAGTACGCATCTCCCCTCCCGAACGGGTCCCCCAACCAGAGCTTACTTTATGTTCCCTTCTCTATCTGAACTGCCTTTTCCCCCAGCATGTGAGGCCAGCTTTCAAGCCATGGAGCCAAACTCCTGGTACTTATTTCTACTATTCTAGGATGTTAGTCTCCTACCCTGTTATTTTATATTCCACAGATGAGCGCAATCTTTCTATGTCTGTCTCTCTCTTTCTGAATCATTGTGCTTAACATGATACTTTCCATGTTGATCCACTTATATGCAAAATTCATGACTTCATCTTTTCTAACAGCTGCATAGTATTCCATTGTGTAGATGTACCAAAGTTTCTTTAACCAGTCATCTGTTCTCGGGCACTCAGGTTTTTTCCAGGTTCTGGCTATTGTAAACAGTGCTGAGATGAACATATAAGTGCAAATGTCATTTCGACTATACTTTTTTGCTTCTTAGGATATATTCCCAGAAGTGGTATTACTGGGTCGAATGGGACAAATTATTTTTAATATTAAAGAACTGAATTGCTGGGAAATGAAGATAAATCTGTTATGTTGGTTCTTGTAGGCAATTGAGTGGTCTAGGTTTTATTATGAGGTTTGAGTCATAGTATTCTGATTATAAGTCTGCCTTTGCTACATTGAGGACATCAGCCATTTTTTAATCTTAGTTTGCCATCAACAAAATGAGAATAATGAATGAACATATAACACAAAGTTTATGAGTATCAGATGTGATTATGTTAGTAAAATAGTAAAGAAATATCTGGCACAATAGTAAGCATCAGTGCTAGGAGAATTACTTGTATTAATTTGGATGAAATTCACAAGGTGGAATTTCAAAATGCTAAAGTGTAGACTAAAAAAAATGTTTTCACAATTGCATTTACCTTTTCCCTTGAATTCCTGCATCCTATGATGGCAGACATATTTATATAGCCCAGTTAAACATTCATAAATTTGCAGTTAAGTTCAGACTTTCTAAATTTTCTTATTGATTTTCCGAATAAATTACAGCATCTTTCTACTCTTTTTCCCCCCTGAGAGTTCTGAAGGTTCTGTGTGTTTTGTGTTCCCAAAAAACCATGGTCATGTTTTCTTCCAATATAGCCCCATTTGACCAAAAATTATTTTATGTGTAATTATGAATTGAAAGTAAGCTTTTCCTTCAGAGTATTCAAACTTCGCTTTCATTGTTTTCAAGTAACTCAGAGTTTTATAATAAGAAGCATGGATCTAGTCTGACTCTCATTATCTTGAAGGTGACAGCAATTTCTTCTCCTTGGAAACTTATTTTTATTTTTAGCCATGAACGTGTAAAACTTTATCACATGTCTAGGTGTAGTTGTTATTGGTCCCTACTTAACATTCCTTCAGTTTGACTGTTTGCATTCACTTTCAGTACTGGTAAAGTTTCTTGTACTTTTTTTTAACTTTTACGCAATAATTTTCTTACCTATCAGTTTTCTTTATGAAAGAGCAATTCTATGTGTACTTTTGGTCAAATATATAATTAATTTTAGGGTACATTCTTATAAGTGAGGTTATAAGTTAAAGTTATGCCTCTCTAGAGCATTTTACATATATTATCAAATTATCTTGAAAGAATGGACTGATACACATTTTGTACATAAAAATTATGAGGCTTTTATATTTCATGGGTCTTTAAACATAGACGGCATTTTAGAACGCATATTAGGGGACATATGATAAAACGAATATTGGGGCCTTTTATAAAATATAGAACTTAAGCACTTGCCTTGCCCGTGCTTGGTCCTGATTTGAATCCCAGCACAGCACATGAGCTTTTGGGCAATGCAAGACGTAATTCCTGAGCACGGAGCCAGAAGTAAGGTCTTATAACATCCAATTATGGTCCACAAACAAAAAGTTTTTTTAAAAAAAATTGATATCTAACTTTTCTTTTCCTCATTTCTGTCATGTATTTAAAAAGTTGTCCAAACTCCTCCTATCCACCCCAACAGAGCCCCAGCAGTTGAAAACCTCCAGAACTCAATCAGTACCAGACTCACAGCCAGTCTCCAGAAGCTCGGAGGAGCCTCATCCATGAGTGAATCTGTTGAAAAACCCACGGACTTGTGGCTGAAATATCCAGGTTTGCAAGGAGTCAGGAATGGGCAGCCTTCCCCCATCTTTTTGTGCTTCCAGTAGACTGGCAGTCACTCCCACAAATTTCCTCTGGCACCATATAAGCTCATTAATGGTCCTGATCCAGAGAACTCAAAAATAAATCTCTCTGAAGAGAGCAACACTAGAGTGACACGCTGGAGAGACACCTCCAGACTCCAAAGTCTCCATAATTTAAAAAAAACTAAATTAACCTCAGCTCTATCACCCAATTTAAAATGTTAGAATTCATGGAGCATGCATCCGAGAACTCTACACCACTGATGTACCAAAAGTAGCATACCACATTTGATGGGATATAAAGTAGAAGGAAAACAATCTCTGGAAAAAATATATTAGCACACAAGCCTCAAACTTTAACAGCACATTAGTAATCTCTTATACAAGAGTTTAGTGGCCCCAAGGTGAATGCAATGATCTTCAGACACTTTCCTCTTAGGAAACTTTTTTGGATAATTTTTAGAGGATTATTCATAACAAGCAATACAAAATAAATTGTCTGGGTCTGCTATGAGGACAGACATAGGGAGTCAGGATGGAAAAATTTAAAATATGGTGGTGGGAAGGTGTTATGGTGGCGGGATGATGTTGGAATATTAAATGTAATAAATGATTGTGAGTTACTTTATAAAAATAAAATAAAGGTCAATGGTTGGAATCAACCACAAGTGTGTGTGGGGCAGAAGATAGGTAAGATGGAGAAGAGACTAATATGACAATAATAGCTGGGAATGAACACTCTAGCCAAGATCTGAGGGTTAAAAGTAAGTAAGGGATATTCTTGATAACCTTTCAGTATTAATATTACAAACCACAATGTCCGAAAGAAGAGAGAGAAAGTGAGTGAGACAGGCAGACAGAGACAGAGACAGACAGGGACAGAGACAGAGACAAAGATAGAGATATAGAGATTGAGATAGAGACAGGGGAGAGAGAGAGAAGAAAAGCCCCTGCCATAGAGGCAGGATAGAAAGTGGGGTGGTGGTGATAAAGGGAATCTGGGGACACTGGTGCTGGGAAATATACACTGGTTGAAGGATGTGTTGGAATACTGTGTAACTGAAATCTAATCATGAACAGCTTTGTAAAGGTCTATCTCACAGTGATTCAATAAAAACCCACAAAATAAAGTATACCTTTTGTTATGACCTTGAATATGATTATTTCAATTAAATGATAGTATTTAAATTATTTGATTAAAAATGAGCATGTACTCATGCTCTATAAAGCTTTTACATTATTATTTTATACTATAGCCATTTATCCAGTTATTATATCCCCTAAAAATTTGATAGTATGGTCAGTCATCCAGTTATTATATCCCCTAAAAATGCATTGATTTTCTTTTGTTGGCAACTTCTCATATGTGACTTCATACTATCTTTCAGCTGTTACCTAAAAAACATTTCCTTATCCTATTTGAAAAAAATATATAAATAAAAATAAAAAATAAAAAGTTGTACAACCTTATCTTATAAAGTACTCTGTTCTCCTAATATTGTATATTATCTAAACACTCTTGCACAAAGGGCTGGAGCGATTGTATAGCGGGTATGGCATTTGCCTTACATGAGGCTGATCCAGGTTCAATCCCCAGCATCCCATATGGTCCGCCAAGCACTGCCAGGAGTACCTCCTGAGTGCAGAACCAGGAGGAACTTGTGAGCATCTCCAAGAGTAACACCAAAATGCAAAATAAATAAATAAATAAATAAATAAATAAATAAATAAATAAATAAATAAATAAATAAAATAAAAACTCCTGCACAAGTAAGGTCAATGTCATGTGGAATTTGTTTACTCATTCATGTTGACCATGTTCTAGTTTAAATTGCAGACGAATTAGATTGAATTTAGTGATATAAACCAGATCGAATTGATACATTTGGTAGCACTATAGCACTGTCGTAGCACTGTCATATGATTTGCTCGAGTGGGCACCAGTAGCATCTCCATTGTGAGACTTCTTGTACTGTTTTGGCATATTGAATACGCCATGGGTAGCTTGCCAGGCTCTGCCATGCAATCGGGATACTCTGGGTAGCTTGCTGGGCTTTCCAAGAGGGACAGAGGAATCGAACCCGGGTCGGCCACGTGCAACGCAAATGCCCTACCCACTGTGCTACTGTATTTTGAGTAATTATCCTGAAGTCAAATATATGAGTGAAATCACTACTTAGTACCTGTTTACAAAATATGATGTATTAAATATCTTTTTTAAAAAGTTAAAAGGTCAAACGTTGGTTGTAGAAGAAGTGGCAGTAGCATTAGTAGCATTTTTCTTTTCGTTCTTTTGATGAATTACTTTCATCCATTTCTGGGTATGCACTATCTCTAGTAAGTTTATTTATTTTTAAAATGCCTGGTGTGTCACAGAGACTAGCACACATCCAAAAGAACAAAAGCAACCGCTGTTGGAGAGGATGTGGGGAGAAAGGGACCCTTCTACACTGCTGGTGGGAATGCCGGCTAGTTCAGCCCTTTTGGAAAACAGTATGGACGATTCTCAAAAAACTAGAGGTTGAGCTCCCATTTGACCCAGCAATACTACTGCTGGGAATATATCCCAGAAAAGCCAAAAACTATAGTCAAAGTGACATATGCACTTATATGTTCACCGCAGCACTGTTTGCAATAGCCAGAATCTGGAAAAAACCCGAGTGCCCTAGAACAGATGACTGGTTGAAGAAACTCTGGTACATCTATACAATGGAATACTATGCAGCTGTTAGAAAAAATGAGGTCATGACATTTGCATATAAGTGGATCAACATGGAAAGTATCATGCTAAGTGAAATGAGTCAGAAAGAGAGAGACAGACATAGAAAGATTGCACTCATCTGTGGAATATAGAATAATAGACTATAAGACTAACGCCCAAGAATAGTAGAAATAAGTACCAGGAGATTGTCTCCATGACTTGGAGGCTGGTCTCTCATTCTGGGTAACTCAGGGAAGGGATCATCAAGTAAAATGTGGTCGGAGGTCATGTTGGGGAAGGGTGATGCGGGCCAAATACAGACTAGAGACTGAACACAATGGCCACTCAACACCTTTATTGCAAACCACAACACCTAATCAGAGAGAGAGAACAAAAGGGAATTCCCTGCCATAGTGGCAGGGTGGGGTGGGGGGAGATGGGACTGGGGAGGGGGGGAGGGATGTTGGGTTTACTGGTGGTGGAGAATGGGCACTGGTGAAGGGGTGGGTTAGCGAACTTTGTATGGGGGAAACATGAGCACAAAGATGTATGGATCTGTAACTGTACCCTCACGATGACTCTCTAATTAAAAATAAACTAATAAAAATAAATAAAAAAAAATAAAATTGAGATGGCTACAGAATGACATGCCATGACCTACTCTGGGGTGAAAGAGTTGGATATGGTATATGATCTGGTTCTGCTCTAACTGTGGTCTATGGCAGCAAACACTACCTATCAAGAAAAATTTGCTTCTCAAATTAAAATGGAATAACTACCCAAAGAACTCTGGAATTATCTCATCATCCCATCTTTTCTTTGGGCAGGAGAAGCGAA
Source organism: Sorex araneus (assembly GCF_027595985.1). Taxonomy (NCBI): domain Eukaryota; kingdom Metazoa; phylum Chordata; class Mammalia; order Eulipotyphla; family Soricidae; genus Sorex; species Sorex araneus. The sequence goes on from NC_073313.1 coordinate 262,147,469, forward strand.
TATATACTTGACTACATGGCTTCGTGTTCAAATTAGAACATTGCTTACAGTGCGGGGGGGGGTGTCTATTAAAAGTTTGTTGAGTCAGTGACTGTTTGTTGGGACCATTGTTAACAATAAGCAAGACAGATGCATTACTTTCTAAGTCTCTCCACAATTATCTGTTAAGAATGTGTATCTACTTTAATCCAAGGGTTGCAAACTCAGGCCCACAGTACAAATATACATTTGTTTTTATAAATAAAGTTTTATTGGACTATAAAAAAATAAAATGCCTGGTGTGGAGTTATTCTTTAATGTTATTTAATCACGCAGTATCAGGATTTTTTTTCTTCTGAATGACAAATTAACATGCTCACAGCCGCTCTCCACATACTGCAGCTGAGCCTCACTCACAAGTGAACCTCCAGAAAACCCAGGTATGCAGGACTTTGTGACTGAGAACTCTGGGTTCAACGGGACCAGTAACAGAGATCCTCTGCCCGTATACCCCTGTTTCCAGCAACTCAGCCCTCATATCTGTAAGCCATCCCTGGCTGTCGCCAGATAATCTTGTCATGGGCCACCATCCAGAACACATGTCCTTCTCTCCTGGGAGGAAGCATAACATGATGCTTGCCATAATCACGCCACTGGACCCTGCACCAGGCTGTTTCATTCAAGGCTCCCCAAACGGGGGCGGGTGAAGTCCCTCTATGCCTCAAGGGACCCAGCCCCAGCAGCCAAAAACCTCCAGAACTCACCCATCACCGAACCTATTCCTGGACATTTACACAACATATTGTACCCATACTCTGAGAGTACCACACCACATCAGATGGGGGTCAGAGTAGGAGGCAACCAATCATAGAGGGAAATATTTTTTACTGATATATAAGGGCTGGAGCGATAGTACAGCAGGTAGGGCATTTGCCTTGCACGCGGCTGAACTGGGTTTGATTCCTGAATCCCTCTTGGAGAGCCCAGCAAGCTACCGAGATTATCCTGCCTGCATGGCAGAGACGGGTAAGCTCCCTGTGGCGTATTCAATGTGCCAAAAAACAGTAACAATCTCACAATGGAGATGTTACTGGTGCCTGCTCGAGCAAGTCAATGGGCAACGGGATGACAATGACAGTGATATATGCACACAAAGCTCAACCTTTAACAACATGTTAGTGATCTCCGAAAGGAGGGTTTAATGGCTTTGAGGTGCAAAACAACAATCTCCACACTCTTTCCTCTAAGGAAACTGTTTTGTAGCATTTTCAGTGATATTTTATAACAAACAATACAAAATATATTATTTTGGTTCTGTTTGGGGACAAGGGTTGGAAGCAGGGTTGAAATATCCGAAATATGATGGTGGGAAGGTGTCATGACGGTGGAATTGGTATTTGAATATTAACTGTAATCAAATATTGTGAACTACTTTATAAAATTTTAGAAAATTAAAAAAATAAAAACCTTTCAAGAGACAGTGGATTCCCATTGCTGACCTACCTACATTTGCAAATTATACAACAAAGAGAAATATATAAACTTTAAAACATTATGTTAAAAACGGTCAGCTGGAGTCACAATACAGTAGATGGGGCACATGCATTGCATACAGTCAAGCCAGGTTTAATCCCCAGTATGCTGTATGATCCCTCTGATCACTGCCAGGAATGATCTATCTCTGAGCACAGAGGAAGGAGTAAGTCCTGAGCACTGCCACGTGTGTCCAAAAAACAAAAACAAAACAAAAAGTTCAAAATGTCTGAAATCTAGAAAATATTTACATACTTTTGTAGTTTTGATCTTCCAGCAACATATTTGCATTTTATTTATCCTTGTATCAATAGACTTTGATTTTTAAGAGGAAATAGGCCAATTAATGACACTGGTGAGTTGTGGGATAAACAAGAGAGAGATTGAATTTCCCTCTCCAACTCCCTCTTCCTCTTGTGAGTTAGCCATGTCCCTGAAAAAGGACACAGGTCTTGTCTGGTGCTTTATGTAACACTGCTATAGTTCCTACTTCCCTCTTCTTGCCTACTCAAATGTACGTTATCTCCCCTCCATCCTTTACTCTTATATTTTCACATCTTGCTATGCCAAATACAGTAACAACAAGTCTTACATTGGAGACGTTGCTGGTGCCCACTCGAGCAAATCGGTGAGCAAAGGGATGACAGTGAAGACAGTTTCTCCTCTTAACCTTACATTACATTTTTGTACACAATTTATTAAGGTCTCGTCAATGATCCCATGTACTCTGAGATCCTGACTCACGTATTCTAATACCTTCCAAATAATAGATATGTATTTTTTAGTTTTTTAATTGATTTGGGGGCTGGAAAGATAATACCAGGTTGAGGCACTGGTCTTTCCTGCAGCAGACAATGATTCAATTCTCAACACCACACATCTGGTCTCTTGAGAATGATCAAAAGTGACCCCTGAGCAGTACCACGTGTGGCTTCCCCAAATGAAAATAAATAAATAAATAAGATTTTGTTTCAAGCCACAGGGTTTATACCTGATGATAGTGTGGTCTGACGGTTTGGTGCTGGGACAGTGATGCAGTACCAGCAGGGTTAAGTTCCAGGGATGTCCAGGAGGTCACAAGGTACAAGGGATTGAACTCCAAATCCCTCACATGCAAAGCCTATACATACATAGCATCGGGATCTTTATCCTTCCTTTTTCCTTTATTCTACATATTTATAGGGATAGAAACTCTAAATAAAAATCCATATCTATCAAAAAATATTTTTGCTATAAAAAATTCTCCATGGGGGTGAGGAGACAGTGCGGAGGTAAAGTTGATTTTATTCTTGGCATCAAAAAGGGTCCCCTCGGCATTTGGGAGTAGTTCCTGAGCACAGAGCAAGGAGTAGCCATGGACACTACCAGGTAAGGACCAATCTCCAACACCCAAATCATTAATTAAAATTCATTTTTTGGATCTGTCTTAAAACTCATTCGGGAAATTATATTTCTGTCTTATAAGGGAGCAAAATGAGGAGAAGATAAGGAAGAAGAAGGAAACCAGGACTATGAAGAGAAGCAGAAACAGTAGATTCATCTGGAGAAAAATTTTTGTTTTCTGGGCCATAGCAGTGGTGCTCAGGACTTATGTCTGGTTATGTGCTCATGGGTCACTTGGAGCTCAAGGAATCATGTGTGGTGCCTGGGATCAAACACAGGTCAGCTGCAAGCAAAGCAAGTGCCTTACCCACTGTATTATCTCTGAGGCCCCTGGAAAGAGTAGTCCTTCATAGGATTCACAACCAAACAAACAGATACGTTTGATGCTTCTTTATAGAACTTCCCAATGCTTTGATTGCTATATACACTATATCAGTGTATCTGCCAAGAAAGTATCACTGTATCACTGTCATCCCATTGCTCATCGATTTGCTCAAGCGTGCACCATTCGATATGCCAAAAACAGTAACAACAAGTCTCAAACTGGAGATGTTACTGGTGCCTGCTCGAGCCAAGAAAGTAAAGAACAATTATATGGAAAAGAAAGCAGTTTTTGGAACCAAGTGATATTGGTTGATTTTTTTTTTGTCTTAATTTCACTCAAGAACCAGTGGTCTCTCTTTGAATAAAAGAACTCAGAAACAGATTTTTTTATATATCCAGGAAATGAATAACATTGTTATTTTTGTTGTTTTTACATTTACATTTTATTTTGTTATTGTACTTATACTCTCATGTCCTTCAGTGACCCATGTATTCTTCAGTGTTTGTTCTCCATTACCAGACTTGTAGAAAAACTGGAAGCAATTCACCTACAAGTCACCACCTAAATTTGGTCATCAAGAATTCAATATATCTTGCCGTCCATTCTTTCTATTGAATTTATTTTGTCCATAATTTTTTAGTAAAATCACTTACTTACTTTGCCTTTAGTACTATATTTTCACTAGATATTCTCCAAATATATAAATTAATCATACTTAGAGAAGATCGAGACTATTAAAAAAAGACAGTGCTGTGTAATGATGTAAAATAATTATATACCTGTTTGGGTAGGATGTTATGCTCCTAAGAGATTAATGATTCACTTTATAAAAAGAAATTGCATGCACATAAAATATAAAATTTATTATAGTATTAAAATATACTTTAAGCAATTAATCCTAATTAGCAGGAACAATGTAATATATATCATAGCATTAAATATTCATTTGGAGAGCAGAGGGAGTGTGGAAATAATACGGAAAGAGAATATACCTTTGTTTCAAAAATCATTTGTATCACTTGTCATCCTGTTGATCTTCGATTTACTCGAGTGGGCGCCTAACATCTCCATTCATCCCTGTGGCATGCTAGTGTAGCCCAATGGTATCTGCTCACTCCGGGAACAGGAAGAGCCTCAAAATGTTCATTCAGGGTTTTGATGAAGAACTCTGACCATCTCGTAGGTGGGTGGCCACAGGATCTTTTGACATCCCATGGAATCTAGTTGGTAACAGCTCTAGTCCAGCGGTCATCTCTGAATAATACATTATGTGTCCAGCCCATCTGATTTTTGATGCCTTGGCAAACGAGACAGTGTCCCTGATTCTTGACCGTAGACAGAGGTTGGAACTCCAGATTCCTTCTCTCACTTGAGTGAAACGTGACACTCCAAGCATTACTCTTTCGATTCCTCTTTGGGATACCTGAACAGCATTCTCATCCGGTCTGTGTAGTGCAGGAAGAATGGTGGAGTCGAGAAGATGTGCCTGGAGCCGGAGATCCTTCGTCCTCTTAACCACTTATTAGACACTCTTGAAAGCATTCCATGTTGCTCTCTTCCTCCTGCACAGTTCTGGCAACAAGTCATTCCTCATGTTGAGTTCTCTATCCAGGTATACATAGCTGTTGCATTTGGAGATGTTCGTTCCCGTTGAGAGCAAATGGGACTTCAGGGACTAGTTCATTTTTCATGAGCATCGTTGCTAAGATTCAGCTGCACGCCAACCTTTCCACACTCACGGTCGAAGTCAGCCAGCATTTGTGCTGCCTGGCTAATGTTTGGTGTTATGAGAACGATGCCATCAATGAAGCGGAGGTGGTGTAGTTGCCGGCCGTCTATCTTCACTCCCAAAAGTATTTCAAAAATACTTTTGCTTATTTTTATCAGTAAAACCTAAGGTTTTGACAAGATTCACTACCCATTTATGTTCAAAAACTTTTAATAAAATAGGAATAAAAGTGACATGCCTACTGATGGTAATGTGCATTTATAGAAAATCCAAAACCAATACCAAACTCAATGGCCAAAAATTTAAAGGTTTTCCTCTGATATCAGGCACAAGATTAGGATTTCCATTTTCTCCACTTCTATTCGTTATAATGCTAGAAGTCCTTGCTACAGCAATAAGACAAGCAAAAGAAATAAAAGGCATTCAAATTGAGAAATAAATCAAGCAACTTCATTCCTCAGATTTTGCAAAAAATAAAAATAATACAAAGGTCATAAGATATTTGAAGTATATGCATTTTAGGACAATTTCCAATGTCAAAATAAAATCGGAAATGTCAGAAATATATTAGGTGGTGACATAAATATAATGGAATATTATTTGCAAAATAAAGTAGTTCTACAAATATTAGTTTTTATAAACCTTAAAAAAGTAATTAGTGTAAAGAAGTTTAGTATATTTTACATAAAATTTCTAATAAAATGAAATGTGTGAAAAATTTTTAAATACTTTGATAAAACAAAAAAATGTTAAAATAATTTTTATGAAAACTTACTTTAGGTAGCTTATTTTCTTCTAATGAAACTTGCTATTCTTACTCTTATTTCTCTCATATACCCTACAACTATTACTATTCATTTTACAGGTATATAGAATTTCAATAACAATCACAATCACAATCACGAAATCCCATTGTCCATCAATTTCTTCAGCAGGCTCAGTAACTTCTCCATTGTCCTATCCCTGAGATTTTAGAAGTCTCTCTCCCACTGACTTTCCCAATGACGTCACATCTGAGACTCTTTCAGGGTCAGGGGAATGAGATATGGCTAGTTACTGGCTTTAGCATATGAATACACCATGGGAAGCTTGCAAGACTTGCATGGGAAGCTTCCTGCCATGTGGGCAGGAAACTCTCAGTAGCTTGCTAGTTTCTCCCAGAGGGAGAAGTAGGTCATAAGATATTGCTTCTGGGAGTTTGCTTTTAAGTCTCTGGATGTTGGCTATTGATGGAATTGCACACACTTGGGTTCCTCTGCCGGTACCTTCATGTGTGAGGCTTGTCCGAACATATGGAGAGGGGCCTTGCGCATGGCTGTGGCTAGGTTCCAGTGGTCTTTGGCCGCCAGGAGCTCTGCTCAGGGCAGGGAGGGAAGCTGGAACCCATCCCCTCTTAGCAGCCCTGGGGAAGACAGCCAGGCATGTGGGGAAGAGACTCTCTGCAATAACAATAACAATAAAAATAACAATAACAATACTTTTTGTAAAATGAAATTTGCAAATCAACAAGGTATATTAGCCCATTTTTCAGTAAAGAACTTAGATTTAATCACTTAAAGATAAATGAGTCATGATTAAAATCATATGCTCAGTAACTAAGAGAAAAGATAATGATGTATGATAATAAAGCACTCATCTTTGATGCTATTATCATGTTATAATGTTATAATAGAATAAATTCATGTACTGCAGAAGAAACATTAAGAACAGTTAGAAGAGATCAGTGGCCTAAAAGTGCCTTAGATTTATCAACACTTGGTGTGCACAATAACCCTTGAAGAAGTCTACTTTTATGATCTGAACTTAACAGATGAGGAAATAGGTGTGAAACATGTGAGAAATATTTTATGTCCTAAGAAGTGACCAGTTCTGATTTTAAGCCCAAGTAGAACCATTTCAAGGGTCACATTCACAATCTTTATGCCATTGCCACATGAAAAAAGCTTTATTGCATTAGATTTTCCTCATAGTCATAAGTGCATAACTCCCTGAGGAAGTGTTCCAATTTGGATGTGATTCTAATGAAAGTGTTCTCTTAGGGGTTCTTGACACATTTTAGTTAGTTCAATGTTGCTGAGTTTTTTCACAGTATGCTGAAGAATTGTGTGGCGGTGCAAGAAATGACCTCAAATTAAGTCATCAGCAGTATTTTGATGTTTTCTTTCATATTTTGGTTTCATATTTGATAAAGATTTTATTCCTATTTATTATTTTCTTTTATTTGTTATTTTCTTTACTCACTGTATCTAGTCTATACAGCAGAATTATACTAGTGAAAAAAAATTGAGGTTTAATTTTTTTGTTGTTGTTCTTGAGCCATACCCAGAAATGCTCAGGGTTTACTCCTGGTTCTGTGCTCAGGGATTACTCTTGGTGGTGCAGTGCAAGGGGACCACCTGGTTTATATGTGGGAGCACACATGGAGGTTGTACTTGTGAAAGATAAGCTCCATAATGACTGTGCTATCTTTCTGCCCCCTTATTTTTTTTAAGAGACATAACTAATATCTGATCAGAAGAAGCTTTAATAGCTTTGGATATATTTATAAGAAACTTGGATACTCTGTTCAAAAATAACTATGGAAATGGCATGTTATTATGTACTAGGATAACATCAATTAGAGACACCCTTATTCATTATGTATGCTATGATCTTGATTATGAGTTGGTATTTTACATAAAGCTAAATAAAAATCAATAAAATAATAGATCACCAAACACAGTAATATCCTGTTTTCCATTCCATCAATTACAGAAGCAACAATTTTTAACACTTTCTGTGAATATAAATTTACTAGTGACTTACTGGTGAGCATCTAGCACATTGAATATGTTTTGTGATTTCCAGAGGTCACAATTAATTCTATACTTGTATTTGCGCCTGTACATCCATTAGCAGGCTTGTTTGTGACATAAAATTGATGCAAAACTTTAGATTAATTTCAAAGGAGTTAAAATATAACAGTCCTAAAAATTAATGAGATTGTGATTTTTGATAAAACAGGGAAACAATAAGAAAGTGCCATGCTATAATAAAATACAAATAGGAGAAAGACAAATACTTGTGTTTTCAATGATGTATGGTATATAAAGAAAAAGACAGACAAGGAAGCAGGAAATATCCAGTAAAAACCTTTAGACTCTGACAGCTGACTTGAGGTCATTTACTGCAAGGCTATACGTAAGTAATGATAGGCTATTGATACAATGGCATGGGTGGGTGTGTAAGCATTGTGCTCCTACAACAGATTGATATTTACAGTCTCCTAAACTAAAATGTTTTCTAAAAAAATAAATAGAATGACATTATATATTTATTGTTGTAATTTCTAAAGACTCACTATGTGTAATAAGTTACTATTGATTATTCTTTCCATGAACATAGACTTTATTAAAATAGCCTAAAAGATCATCATCATCATCATTATCATCATCATCACAATGATCGTCAAATTTCTCCGGCAGTCTCAGTAACATCTCTATTTGTCCTAGCCCTGACATTTTTGAAGTCTCTCTTTACATGTCCTTTCCAATGGTGCCACATGGAGGCTCTTTCAGGGACTGGGGAAAGAGATCCATCATTGTTACTGGTTTGGGCATAGGAATACACCATGGGGAGTTTTCAAGGCTCTCCCATGTGGGCAAGAAACTCTCAGTAGCTTGCCAGGTTCTCCCAGAGGAAGAACTAAGCTAAAAGATTCCGGGATCTTGGTGTTATAATCTCTGGATGTTGGCTGTTGGTGGGACTACACGACACCAGGGGAAGTCCCTGGGTGTGACCGCCTCACTACTGGAAAATGGGGAGTCTGGGCAGAGGAGGCCCAGTCCCGATCCGAGCAGCCTTGGAGGTCTCAGCCCTGGGTCCCACACACCTGGGTTCCTCTGCTGGTTCCTTCAGGCGTGAGGCTCATCCAAACGTGTGGAGAGGGGCCTTGAGCATGGCTGTGGCTAGGCTCAGGAGGTCTTCGACTGCAGGACCTCTGCTCTGAATGGGGAGGGAAACTGAGGCCCACCCCCTCCGAGGGGCCCCGGGGAAGACAGCCAGGCATGAGGGCAAGAGACTCTGTGTCACTCTCTTCTGGGAGCTTAATCTTCCTAAATCGTCCTTAATCTTCCTAAAATATATGTTGTTAAATAAATATGTCATATTAAAAGAAAAGCTATTTTATTTGAATGATACTATATCAAGAAGTTTGTGTCAGAGATATACTTTGTTACAAATCTTTTATGTGGTCATTATTAGGTATACTTTGACTGTCATATCTTTGTCATAGGGATGGAATTGATAAAGAATTTATTAGACTTTAAGAAAGCAAGGTATAGTTCCACAGGATATAGAACCAGAGGGTTTTATATTGTGGTACCATGAAAAACAAAGATACTGTGTATATTTGTGGAAATTCAGACCTTTTGTGTTAAATTAGAGTTGAGAATCAAAGGGAATTTGAGACATTACCTGTGAACTTAGCTTGTCCCACCGACATAGTTGAACATAGTTGAAACCAGTATAACTAACCCAATGATGGCGAATACACTGAGCTCCCCTACCCACTTAATTATCATCATTGCATAATATAAAAGTTCATCTGAGTGATGTTGGAGATATTATTATCTTCGGTATGTTTGTGAGGGGTGTTGAGTGTTTGGACAACAACTTCTCTCCATTGCCTTCTTTTCCCTGTTGGGAGAATAGGAGGACTCCCTCAGTAGCAGAGAGAACCCATGGTTCATTTTTCATTGATCTGCCTTTTAGGATGCAATAGATTTCACAGCGATCCAGACCATTGTAAAAATACATCACTACCCTTGATACTTATTTCATTAGTAACATTTTAATTTGCTTCTCATAGTTTCTGTATACCCCTAAGATTTAGTTCTTGAGCAAGCTACAGAAAAATTAGAGAAGTAGAAAGTGAGTTTAAAATAATTAGCCAAACATAATTTGACTGAATTTGACAGGGGTTTTGAATCTAGTCCACTATGCCTAAGGTTGCCTGTCAGTACTTGGGACTGAAAAAATATACAACAAAACATAAATTTTCTCCACTTTCCAAGATAGAATCTATCAATTTCTTATTATAATTAAAATTTCCTTCTACTCTTGCAAATATGTAAAAAAACACAGTATTTAATCTCAATAAAATGGATTTTTTTTGTGGTAAATTGTAAGACAAAAGTGCTATACTTGCATGGAAAAAACTATTTGGGACAAAATGATGCATGTTCGAAAGTAGCCTACTTTTAAAATCCATCTTATTAGATACCATATTTTAACTAACTCAAACAACTTTAATGTCTAGTTGAGCATCACATTTTAGTATATCATGATGTTGTCTATAAAACTAAATATGTCTATAAACCTAAATTGGATGAGAATTGCCTTGTGATTTGTTTAAGGAAGTCAACTTAATGTTCATGACATGAGCTAAATGCAAGGAGATAGGGTGACTGTCAATTTCATAAAGGACCAAAAGCAACTGTGAACTCGAAAGGTATAATAGCTGTTGAACATCTTGCGGAATATATATAAATGTGTATATGAATATATATGCATATACAGCAGTTAGGGCGTTTGCCTTGCACGTGGCCGACCTGGGTTTGATTCCTCTGCCCTTCTCAGAGAGCCTGGCAAGCTACCAAAAATATCTCGCTCACACAGCAGAGCATAGCATCCTACCCATGGCGTATTTGATATGCCAAAAACAGTAACAACAAGTCTCATAATGGAGACGTTACTGGTGCCCACTCGAGCAAATCAATGAGCAACGGAATGACAGTGACAGTGACATATTAGTGGACATTATTTCCATAAAATGTTTCTTCCAACAATTTAGTCATTTGGGGGCTTGTATTGCAGTCATTTTTTTAAAGCAAAGTATGGTTATATGCAAATGTATAAATTTTATGTAATAACATCTGTTCAAGTGTTTTTCATATTAATTGGCAGCCAATTAATCATGGGAGAAAAAGTATATAAATGAAATGTTGGTTGGTTTCCTCTCTTGTCCAAATTATTACTAGGTGCTTTCTTTTTTAAAATCTTATTTAAGACTCATCCAGTTTTGTGAGCATGTCATTATCCTGCCATATAGAGATAAGGAAATGGAGATTCAGAAAAGTTAACTAATTTTCACTAGACCACAAAAATAATAAGTGATTGTAGGAAACATAGCCACAAGGAGCTTAGGTTTATAGGGTCACACCCATCAATGTGCTCTCAAGTCACTCGAATTCCTTTTTTTATCTATAACTACTTCTCTATGCTCTCTTCCCCAACCAGTTAATCAGCTTTTCCCCCTAATCAGACACTGTTAATTTGTAAGGTCAGATCTTTCTAGGACACTGAACTTGTATTGTAAGTTGATATTGCCTTTCTCCTCTCCTTATGTTTTTTGAATAGTTTACTTTAAAGCAATGTCTTTTTTTTATAGACACAAGAAGACAATATTATGCTTCTGTAACTTGGCATTTAATTGGCTTCGAATATTATTTATTCCTGGGCATTTGCTTTCTTGACTTAAGCCTCAGTTGCCCTCAGTTCCTAGCACCCCAAAATCAGGGTCCCAACGGGGGACGGGACGGACCCAATGCAAGCGGCGAGGTATGTTTTACCCTGGCATCGAGATGGGCCTGGCCAAAGTGTTTAATTCTTAACTATAAATTAAGAATGTGATCATGGACAAATGCTGTCATGATCCAAAAGTAACGACGAGACTAATATAGGGATAGGGATAGGAAAGAGTAATCTGGCCTGAGCACTGTAGTCTGAGATCCAGATGACCCCAGGAGAGCAATTCTATAAGCTTAATGCATCTCTTACTGTGTCCATACAAAATGATTGATATTATGAATGCGTATTTATATATGTTTGTTGGACAAGGAGTGGAGAAACACACCCATGGGATTCTGCCCTTGGGTGGGTCGTCCTGCTGAAAGAGAATCTGTCCTAGAAGCAGTATCCCTGAGGGAAAGAATGTTACCCCTATTGATTGTGACCACACTTATGTGTAATTCCTAGGCCCTCATGTTTGGGGGATTTAATGAGGCTGTAAGAATGGGCTGATGGGCTTCCAGATCGAGAGCCAGGAAAGAAGCAGAGAGAGAGAGACAGGAGTGAATGAAAGGAACAACAACTGATCAATCAACTGGCTTGGCCTTCATTCTTTCCTTTGCCTGCCCTTGGCCAACAGCAGTCCCGATCCAGTCCACACACAGTGGCTCCAGAGCACCGAACACAGGCGGTGAGACAGAGCCACCCGGAGAGCCCTCGAACACACACCCTTCGGCATGTGTAGTTTTTTACAAGTAATTAAAGAGGATATCAATCCAGTTGATATCAACTGGACTATTTCTAAATTCCTTTGTCTTGCCCTATTTTGTATGTATATAAAAATGATGTCAGTAAAGAAAGACATTAGTATTTGTCAGTTAAAATATTCAATATTTCTATTAAGTGCTTTGTAGGTACTGCCTATAACAAGCATATATATAAACTATTCTTTTCTAATTATATAAATAGGGGATGTCAGAAAAATAAGGTTAACATTTCAAGTCTATGCATCTAGGAAAAACTAAACTCCGTTAAATTTATTTTCTCCTATTATTATACACTGATATTACATACTTTTCTACATACTCTGTAGAAAAGGAGGCAGGATTCAAAGACTGAGTATAATGGGTAACGTTTCTGTGTCATTAATTTTATATGTTCATTATACTTTTGATATCTATGTGTATAATGTTTTAAAATATCATTTACGCCAAACATTTATGTCTCTAATATTTTTGAATCTAATAAAAAGTGTTTTATATAATGCTATTATAAAAATGACCCATAAAGGAAAGAATTATGAATGCTTTTACAGCACCAATGATCTTATCATTCTCATCATTGCTATGCTTTTAACACCATCTCATCTATAATTTCTGGTTCTCTTTTATCTTTGAAGTCATAAGTAGTTGAAAGATTTATACACCCACTATGCTCAATTTTCCCTCAGGATAGAGATTTCATTTCTGCCTGAGTATTGGGAATCATATATGTGAAAATCACAAACTTTTAGATGTGTGCCATTTTTGTATTAATTTTTAATGCATTACAATGAAATTAATATATTATAATTTCAATAAGTAATGCCTTACCAATAGATATTGAATTAAAGTCTTCTTGGAAAAGAAAAAATGATATATTAGTATTATATGATGTAATTTGCTGTACTTAGTAAATAAATAACACACTTGTAAAAATTGTGGTATTATAGGAAGGGAAATATTTGTGGAAATACTTAAATGTCATTGTTCATAAGTTTCTCACCATCCCTTTAAAGTTATTCTACAATTGACTGATGAAATTAATATGAATAATCTACTTCTCTTTTAGAAAGTTTTAAATACAGCATTTCTTTTTGTCCTAGAGTTGTACCCGTTAGTTCAGCTTTTTTTAGCATTGTCATACATATATTCTACTCTTATGAGGCTGCTTTTCTGGCTCCAAGATATGAAAGCATCTAGTCATGACAGACATTTCCGGAGTTTACAATAAATAAAGGCTGATTGGGGTAGGGAGGCAAGGCCATAATGGCAGAGAAAGGTGCCATATTTGAAGAGATAAATACACAACTGTTTATTGCAGCACTTACCACAATAGCTAGGATATATTAATCACTTGTATCACTTGTCATCTTGTTAATCCTCGATTTGCTTGAGCGGGCGCCAGTAACGTCTCCATTTGTCCCTGTCGCGTGCTAGTGTAGTCCAATGATATCTGCTTGCTCCAGGGATAAGAAGAGCCTCAAATCGTTCATTCAGGGTTTTGACGAAGAAGTCTGACCATCTCATTGGTGGGCGGCCATGTGGTCTTTTGATGTCCTGTGGAATCCAGTTGGTAACCGCTCTAGTCCAGCAGTCATCTCTGAATTGCATTCTGTGTCCAGCCCATCTGATTTTAGACGCCTTGGCAAACGAGACAGCGTCCCTGATTCTTGACAGTAGACAAAGGTCAGAACTTGGAATTTCTTCTCTCACTTGAGTGAAACGTGATACTCCTAGCATGACTCTTTCGTTTTCTCCTTAAGAGGACATATAAACCATCTAGAAAATATCCAGTGGCAGATGAATGGATACAGCCCATATGTGGGCCCAGGGGCTCTGCCACCCAAAAGGCTGTTTCTGTTTATCTGAGTCTTAGAGCTTGTCAGCAGGCACAGGAAAGACGTTTAAGGCCATTAAAGGTGTCGATTTGTCTTTCCTAGCGTTTTAGTGTAAGGATTTACCATTTGAACCTTTGTGTTTTGTTTGGGGGCCACACCCAGTGGTGCTCAGGGCTTGCTCCTGACTTTGTGCTCAGGGATTACTCCTGGTGCCAGGGATCTAACCCTGATCAGCTGGGTGCAAGGCAAGCATCCTACCTGCTGTACTATCTCTCTAGCCAAAAGCCTGCATATTTCTGGAAAGCAGTGAAGTGTGTTGTTTTTGGTCATGCTATCTAAATTGTCCCTCAGGCCCTAATCAGGTGTATGATTCTTCATCAGGACAGGTCTGACTACAGTCTGAGAGCAGGGGCGTGGGTTAGAAAGGTGAATGAAAAATAAAATGGTGCATTCTTAACAGTGGACTGGGGAACAGACCTCACTGGCAATTGAGACTTAAAAAGTATTTGAGGGATATTATGAGGATCTTAAGTAGGTATGAACTTCGTGATGCGGGAAGGAGAAATAAAAAAATGAGAGTTATGTACTTGGAACAGCAGGACGCTTGGGCAGTCTCGGGCCGGGGCCGATACTGGCTCGCGCTCTGCCGAGACTCGACCTGGGCGGCTACACTTTGGTGTGGCCATTTTGCTGCTGATGGAACACGATCTGGAGGCCAGCTAGACTACTTTTGGTCCCAGAAACTGCTTGCAGCCATGTCTCTAGACTAGCCATGTCTCTAAGCCATTGCCCCACGTCAGCCGAGGAGGGGAAATTATGCAATTTCTGACATAAATCTCCCTGGACTTAATTACTAAAATACAGAAATCCTAAACACGCTGCTGCTACCACGGCCATGCGACTTCATGTCTCTTTATTTTCAGCAGTGGAAAACTGATTATCAAATGCCTCCATCTCAGTAGGGCTGTATTTTATTGGGGGGAAACTCCAACATCAATAGTGAGTTTTGTGTTGAAATATGGAATGTAACCAAGGTAAAGAGAAAATGAAGTGAAATTTATCAGTTACGCAGGCGGGGCTGTAGGGGTGGGAGGAGGGAAGGTATACTGAGGTTTTTGGTGGTGGAATATGGGCACTGGTGAAGGGACGGCTGTTTGAGCATTGTATAACTGAGACATAAGCCTGAGAACTTTGTAACTTTTCACATGGTGATTCAATAAAATAAATAATAATAATAAAATAAGTAAGTCAGAGGGAAAAGGACAAATACGCTGGATGATCACTCATCTCCAAGATAAAGAGGAACAAAATAATGGAATGGGAAGTTTTGAATGATGATAAACTCTTGGCCTTTGATCATAGAACTGAGAAGGCCAAGTAAGGGAGTTGTGGGGAGCAAGGACTGACAGATGGACTGGAGTGACATAAAGACATTGTTCAGGAGTCTTGGGCAGTTTACTTGTGGATAGATTAGTACCTGTACATCCAAACCATAATTCTTGACTATTGTAAACCTGTAAATTGTCCATTGTAAACATAATGCCAAATCTATAATAATTACATTTTTAAAATGTGAGTTAAGCAAGGGGTTGGAGTAGGGGGTGAGAAGGGACTTTGGGACACTGGTAGAAGGACACTGACAATTGTGGTGGTTGTGGAGTTGGAATATTGTTGATCTGAAACTCCAGTATTAACAGTATTGTAAATCACCTTTTTGGTCAATTAAATACGTGTGTGTGTGTGTGTGTTTGTGTGTGTGTGTGTGTGTGGTATGTTAAGGCATGGAGCCAGAGATAGTAGAGCAGGCAGGGCACTTTGCAGCTGAGTACGTTCAGTTCCCAGAATCCCTTATGGCTCCTGGAGCCCCATTCAGAGTTATCCCTGAGGGCAAAGCCAGGAGTAAGTCTTAAACACCACTGGGTGTGACCCCCAAACAAAAATGTTCTAGTTAAAGAGAAACCAATAGAAGAAGGGATAACCATATTTGTACCAGATTTAAGTCAAAAAATGTGAGAGTAGACAATATAATCATTTATAAGATATCAATATCAAGATGATATTACACTTGTGAATATGAATATTTAATAAATGAAAGTATAATACATATATATGTATTATATATGTATATAAAACCAATATAAGAAAACCTAAAGATATTGAGTACATGTTAACAGGTATAAGGGAGAAATAGGAAAAAAATAGCATGGTACTTAATACCTCACTTTCAGAACATCATAGATTATCTAGTCAAAAATAAAAATCGACATGCGGACTGTACTATACCTTAGATCAATGGAGTTAATAAAACTGTATGCAACTTTCAATTTAAAAGCAGAATACACATAGTCTTCAAGTGCACATGAATCATTATTTATGGTATATTGTCTACTAGGACATATAAAAGTTATAAAACTTAAGAATTTGAAATTATACTATATTTTCTGACCATAATGGTGCCAAGATTGAAGTGAGAACTACGGGAACAGTTGCAAATGTGCATAAAATGTATGTGTACTAAAAAAGTGTTATTAAAGGCCAATGGTTCAAAGATGAAACCAAAAGTTATATTTAAAAAAAATTATAACATGAAATTGGAAACAGTATTTCAGACTTATGGAATGCTGAATTTTTTAGAGGAACATTCTATAGTAATCACTGTCACTGTTGTCCCATTGCTCATTGATTTGCTCGAGTGGGTGCCAGTAACATCTTCATTTGTCCCTATTGCATTCGGGGTCAGGGGAATGAGGCCCATTATTGTTACTGTTTTTGGCATATGGAATATGCCATGGGTAGCTTGCCAGGCTCTGCCATTCGAGATTCTGCATCGCTCTCTTCCGGGAGCTTTGTTTTATAGACAGAATCTCCCGCCTCTGTGCCAGGCTGTTTTTACTGGGGACGCCTTGCAGGGGGGCAGGTTGAGTTTCCCTCCCCGTCCCAAGCAGCCAAAATACTCCAGAACCCAGCTACAGTCATGCTCAAGGCCACTCTCCACATGCTCGGACAAGCCTCACCCATTAAGGAACCTGCAGAGGAACCCAGGTATTTTCTAGTAGCTTGGCAGTCACACCCACAAACTGCCCCTAGCGCCATGTAATCTCCTCAATGGCCAAGATCCAGAGACTATAAAACATAGCTCCTGGAAGAGAACGATGCAGAATCTATAGTAATAAATAAATTTATATATTAAGAGTTAATATCAAATTAGTAGTCTAACTTTTTGCTGCAGGAACTAGAAAAAAAAGAACAAATAACCCAAGGTAGTTCAAATTATTGTAACTTCCCTTTCATTATGATCAATTTACCACAATGAAAATTATTAGCCTCTTCTATCACAATTTCTCTGTAGTTCATTACTCAATGTTGTTTTCTCTCCTTCTTAATTACTAATAGCTAAAACCTTAGCTATAACTTACTTGTCTTTTATTTTTCTTAGGTGGAGTTATTGGAAAAACTTGAGTTCAGCATTTAACAATATTCATATTACTAGCTATAAGTGCCTTTGAAAACCACTCATTCTGTTCTTAATCTTCAACTTAAATTCTGGTGTTTTTTGTTCTGATAGTTTACATACGATATCTAATTCCATTTTGGTTAGTTTTAAGCCGCTCATTTATTTCTATTTGGAAATTTATGGGGCTTTTACCCCTCTTTATGAAGCACTTAAGAATCATATTAGCATCTATTTTTCTCATTACTATTCCCAGAACCCTGGTGAAACTGTCATGTGAAAGTCAATATTACACCTTAGAACAACATTCTTCAGTTATTATTAGTATATTGATTGGTCATTGTCACTGTCACTGTCATCCGGTTGCTCATCGATTCGCTCAAGGAGGCACCAGTAATGTCCCTATTGTGAGACTTGTTGTTACTGTTTTTGGCATATCGAATATGACTCAGGTAGCTTGCCAGGCTCTGCCATGTGGGCAGGATACTCTCGGTAGCTTGCCAGGCTCTCCGAGAAAGGCAGAGGAATCAAACCCAGCTTGGCTGAGTACAAGGCAAAGGCCCTACCCACTTTGCTATCGCTCCAGTCCACATGTTGATTAATTTCCTTCTTCCTTCTAAAGTTTTGAAATTTTGAAAATAAATTATTTATATGCTTTATTTGGGGGCTGGAGTGATAGCACAGCGGTAGGGCGTTTGCCTTGCAAGCAGCTGGCCCGGGTTCGATTCCTCCACCCCTCCTGGAGAGCCTGGCAAGCTACTGATAGTTATCTTGCCCACACAGCAGAGCTTGGCAAGTTAACTGTGACATATTCAATATGCCAAAAACAGTAACAACAAGTCTCACAATGGAGATGTTACTGGTGCCTGCTCGAGCAAATCAATGAGCAATAGGATGACAGTGATACAGTGATCTTTATTTTCACATTTTCTTTTTTTTTTGTATCTGTGGTCTTGTCCATTGAGAAAATATCCTTGCACACACCCTCTCCTGTCACTTAATTTCAGCATTCCTTGTTCAAATCATGTATTAAACTTTCTAACTTGCACAATTCATTTTTATCTTAAAAAATCATTGACTAACTGTAATCCTCATGTGTTCTTCACCATGTTAACATTACATTCTGGTACACACCATGAGTGGAATATTACCACATTAGTGTTACATACATGGTACACATTATGAGTGAAAACATTGCTGATGAGAAAACTCAATGTCCCAAAACCTACTTTTTTTTTTGTCTTCTAGCAGCGACAGCACAGCAGTAGGGCGTTCGCCTTTCACACAGCCGACCTGTGTTCGATTCCTCCACCCCTCTCAGAGAGCCTGGCAAGCTACCAAGAGTATCTCGCCCGCATGGCAGAGCCTGGCAAGCTACCCTGGCGTATTCGATATGCCAAAAACAGCAACAATAGGTCTCACAATGAGAGACATTACTGGTGTCCACTCGAACAAATCGATGAGCAAAGGGATCACAGTGGCAGTGACAGTGACAGCTGTCTTCAGAGTTCTCTTTTGCCTGATGGCTACCCTAACTGATCTTTTGGATTCCTCAGACATGTTATTACATCTCTTGCAATATTATTAACAGTTGCCTCTGACTTTTGAAGTGTAAGTGGGAGACCATCCCAAAGAAAAGGAAATTGTGTTAACATTTGCCCTGTAAGCTAAAGAGAGGATTATCTTCGGGCATTAGCCAAATCCTGCATCTATATGATTTTACCATAGAGTCTAAGTGTCAGTAGAGGGAGGGATCAATTTTCCTTGTTCTGCTTTGTTTTCTTATTTAAAACACAGGAGACCATGCACACAACACTCACATGCACACAACACACACAAAAAAGGCCTAATGCTCTGCATGCTAAATCCTCAGGGACCAACTATTTCTTTAAGTAAAGTTCTTTCTGATAAGCCCCATCAGCTTTTCTCAAGGGTTCTCCTTCCGGCATCTGGGAAAGCCATTGGGAAAAATGCCTTTCATGAGAAATTCCTAGGGATACCTCGGTCCCCAGAGAATTAGATAGATGATAAATAGAAAATACATAGAAGATAGATAGAAGGTAGATAGAAGATAGATAGATAGATAGATAGATAGATAGATAGATAGATAGATAGATAGATAGATAGAGAAAAGGGTGTATGCCTCAGTTCCCAAGCACGAGGTTCTATTTATGCATTGGGATCTATTTCTTCACAAAGACTTTAAATAACTAAGTCACTGTTATTCTTATGGATAATGAAGATAATGGCAAATTCATCTCCAAATGTTCTTAGAATTCATGTGTATTTTGTCTAAGTTTTTTCTTGACATTTGGATGAAGATTTATCCACAGGAGAGCCAAAAGTGGCATTTAATTTTTATCAACAATTCTTCATTAGCAGGTCCATTGTAAATTCAATATGTATAATGTCCCCTGTGTTCCATTAATAAATAAACTGTCGTCTATAGTTTGTTCTGTCATGGTGCCAAATAAAAATGCAATAGAATACATAATTACAGCATAAATATTTTCATTGCTCTAGGAAACTATCTGATGTTTTGCCAATTTTCCTTGGAAGAAGCAGACAAGCGTCTGCTCTCATCATAGTTCAGGCAATGGGAAGCTTCTTCATTTTTCTGTAAACATGAAGAAGTCAGAGTGCAAAAATCCATCATCAATCAATATCAACAGCAATTTTTGAAGTATTTCTAGGAACGCTGATTTAAAAAAAGTGGGAGGAAGGATAAAAAAGCATTTATCAGCAAAGCTGGAAAAGTAATGGCCAGACACAAGTGATTATTTTATTAAACAGAGTGAATACCAAACAAGGCTATGAAAGAAAAATCAGACAAATAAAGGCCGGCTGTATGCTCTGTCTGTTAACGACACTAATCAGGGGGCTTGTGCTTATTGAGCATCTTTAATAGCAGTTTCCTGGAGCCAGTGTTATTGTCTAGACCAATCGCCATGCGCTGTGTAGTCTGCACTATCATTAATTTACAGTTAGCTGACTAGGAGGCATACACATTTTTTACTCAGGGCCTGGGAATATAATAAATGAACTCTTTATATGAAGCTGAAACAATAACCCAAAACACGCTATTTCTGCTTGATATTTTTGCTGTCGTTCTGTGATGATAGAAAAACAGATAGGAAACAAACAGATTTAATGAAATCTACTAATCCCCCAGAAAACATTTCATCAGCCCCTAAGAAAGGCCTAGGAAAAGACTGCCAGTTAAAACGCAAAGGAAGAACACATATTTGAAGCATAGCGTTCTCCAGTAAGAAAGTCCACCTTATTTTTAAATGAGAAAAAGTAACTGGTTCTAGTGTGGAGAAGACACCAACAAATGCATACTAGGAACAAGACACCAGGTGTGTCTGAGCCGCGTATTCTCCTGACATGCATATCTCTCAGGGAGCCCCCTCAGCATCTCTCTGTACACATAAAACGTGGACTGAAGTCTCTTTCTGAACGAATGATATTTGGTGAAAGCAGGAATTTTATTTTTCATCGGTAAGTAAATTCCTTCCTCTGCTGTTTCTAAAAGCTCATCCCACTCTAAAGGTGGGAGCAAGTGGATGAACAATGGGATGATAGTGATGACAGATACAGTGAATTATATATTATGTTATATGTATATAAAATAATGTCAAGAACTCAAAGGATAAGTTCTAGTCACTATAAACATATAAAGCAGGTCACGGTATGGAAGATTGGGTGAGGATATCTGAGAATGAGTTATTTCTGTATCTTTTTCTAAGATGAGTAGGATGTGGCCAGGTGAAAATTAGGGAAAAAATTTAAAAATAAGAGTATTTATTATAGCAAAAGCTGTAATATTAAAAGTAAGTCAAGTTCATTGTCCCACTATGATTCAATTGTAGATTACTGAAAATACACAAAATGGGGCAAGTATGTTGCAAAAAAAGTTAGATCCTGTACTAGGGTCTCAGACCATTATAAAAAGTAATGGGTTGCTTTAAATTTGAGTTGAGTTCTAACTTGAGATGTGAACTTTCAAAAACCAACTATCTACTTGGCTTCTAAGCAAAGATTAGCAGTAAGGTAATTTTTATATATGTAAGTGATGAAAGTAAATGTTATTTGTAGGTGGTGAAGAATTATAGTAATGCAGACTAAGGCCATGATGGTAGATATTTTGATATAAAATTCCACATTTAGTAATTAATTGGAAGTGAAGGCCCAAGCACTATGAAGAATCAAGAATAATTCTCTTATTTTTGTCATAATTAATGAAATTAAAACAGTGTCATTTGTTGAAGAAATGTTGGAGAGAAAAAGATCTATTTAGAAAAGATCAGAAATGCAGCTTTAGAAACAATGTGAAGAGTCTAGAGACCTTTCAGTGAGGCAAGCATCAATAATCGGAATTACATGTTGACCTAGAGTATAGAAAATGGATCTGGGGTATAATTATTTGCCAGAAATATATGTAGCCCAAATATTATGCTATCATCCTGACAAAAATGAATGAATTTATAGATATGACTATCATCAGAACACTTAGAAAAAATGTGACAAGAAAATAATGTTGAGAATTGAGCTTTGAGAAGTTCCAAACAATTTGAAATAATTTTGACAAGGTACAAAAAAAAGGTAACTCTGGTGTTTGCTGAAATACATAAAGAAAGTCATCAGAAAAGAGCATTTGAAGGAAAACTCATCACTGTCAAATTCTGACCCCAAATTAGTTTAATGCCAGTTGAATCAACAGAGGTCACCTTGGTAAGAAATCTCATGGAAAATGAATTCAAAGTCAAATACTGTGTGTTTTAGACAAAGTCAAATATTATCTAGATGGTAAGTAGGGAGAAGAGAGCATACAAACTTCGTAGAGGAAAATCTTTGAAATACTTGGTGTATTTGGAATACAGCAAAATTTTCAAAAATACTTTGGAATAAAGATTGGGGACCACCAATTAGGGAAGGGGATATGATTATTACCATCATGAGTTTTGGCTTTAGTTTCAAGATCAGAAAAAAATGGATATTAAAGAACTGATATGAAGAATCAGTAGGTAGGCTTGTATGTTTGCTAAGAGGAATATCTACTGCTAGCTTAGTTTTCCTTGGGAAAATAGAATTCCAACTTGGAATAATGGACAAGACTAATTGATAAGTCTTGTGGGAATTGTGTTAAATGTCAATATCCTCTGATTCTTACTTTTTATATTTTGCCTACTATACACGATAGGGTATTAACTCTGGCACTATTTGGTGATATGATGGTAATCTATGGATAGCCAAAAGTTATGGGAAATTGAATACAATGCGTTTCACTCCACATGAGCTTCTCCAAATGCTAGACATAGGTTGCTTTGGCTGTTTAATCTACTGAGTGAAAATTTTGAATTTACTAAAGAAGAGCCTGTGGAATTTGGAAAGTAAGATTGTTGCACTTCAGTGCAACTGAACAACCTTCAGTCAGGGCAAATATTTATCATGCTAGCTTGTAGGGTTAACATGACCACGCTCAATAGTTTTAAAGTGGAGACTGTCTATACCATATAAACAATACTATAATTTATAGTGAAGGTTCGCCAAGCCACAAAGACCTGTCTGTTATTGGGAGGTGGGTGGGGACTTTGGTCATGCAATGTCAGAGACCTGATATTGAGTTTGGGTAGTAAAAATGTCAACAATTAGGCCCATGTAATAAGCCACATAAGTATGGATAGAAAAGCTCAAGCTGACATACTCCATGTATATTGTCAGATTTTGATGCTGGGGTAGGTGCAGTATCTGGGAGAGGAGAAGTTTGCATTTGGATTCTAGTGTCCTCTGCCTTTCCTGTCTTTGTGTCTCTTCCCTCTTCTAATTTTGATACAATCACACCTTAGGTATATTGCAAGTTCAAATCCATATGATTACTATTCATCTATTAGGGAATTACACCAGCAGCGATCATTGCTTTTCCTGGCTCTATGCCAAGAGTCACTCCTGTAAGTGATCAGGGGACCATGTATAGTGCTGGGGTTCGAATCAGGGTAGGCCACATACAGGGCAAACACCTTGATCTCCTGTCCCATCTCTTTTGTCCTAGGAAAGGCTTCACTTATACCTTACAAATGAGCTATATCTTTGAATCCTGTGCCTTGTATCAGTTAGCACTAAATAAGAATATACAATCAAATTTTGTTCTGTTCATGTTAAGAATTGTCCAGAGCTAAGAACAAAATTTTTTTCCTTCTCGGTGTCTAAAGATGTGTGCTGTATTTACCAGAAAGAAAAATAACTACTTTTGAACAAATGTTCCTTTTTTCCGATATAATTGCTCTTTGTTTCTGGCACCTGCTTGTGTCAGAGAACACCTGTTTCCCCTTACTCACCTTAGTAATTTGTCTTCCTCCCATCTTGATCCAATGATTTATATTGCTTCTAGGCTAAAAAATATATTGTGTCCCTTCACCAATGCCTTCTGCTATACTCCCACAACAGATGTGCAGTTGAATAGGGACATTTTAAGCATCACATGCCAGTATAAATAATTTCCTTTTCTTTTTTTTTAGTTTTTATTTTTTTTAATTAATGAGTCACCGTGAGGGTGCAGTTACAGAGTTTTGTGCCTGT